>NC_081568.1:1370222-1525887 GCF_022355385.1 Mustela nigripes
GTCCCTCAGCAGATGAGTGGACAAAGCAGATGCGGTCCCTCAGCAGATGAGTGGACAAAGCAGATGCGGTCCCTCAGCACATGAGTGGACAAACCAGATGCGGTCCCTCAGCAGATGAGTGGACAAAGCAGATGCGGTCCCTCAGCAGATGAGTGGACAAACCAGATGCGGTCCACACATACAATGGAACATGACTCGCCGTCAGGAAGGATGAACGCCCACCATTAGCACTGACACGCATGGAAGTGGAGGGGATGATGCTGAGTGAAGCAAGTCAGTCAGAGAAAGACAATATTCACATGGTTTCACTCTTACATGGCGTGTAAGGAATAGCGTGGAGGACCACGGGGGGAGGGAAAGCTGCATGGGAAGGAATCAGCGAGGGAGAGGGACCGTGAGAGACTCTGGATTCTGGGAAACAAACTGGGGTCGCAGAAGGGCGGAGGGCGTGGCGAGGGGGCGGCTGGGGGAGGGGACGGAGCAGGGCACGAGGCGTGACGAGCCCTGGGTGTCCTACGCAACGGACGACTCGTTGACCTACAACAAAAGCGTGTGGTGTACTATCGGTTGGCTAACTGAACATAATGAAAAAAATTTTAAAAACCCACCACGTTGTATACCTTAAATACATACAATTTTATTTTGTTGATAATACGGCCATAAAGTTGATTTTTAAATAAAAACTCAAATAATAGAACATACATTAATAAAGGGAAAAATGAGAGGGTACCTAACAGTTGCAGAAAACGCATTTCACAAAATCCCAAACACACTCATTATAAAAGCTGTCAGCAAACTAGGAGTAGGTGGATAAGCCTGAGAGAGGCGGCCTTGAAAAACGTCCAGCTGACATCAGTCACGCTTGTGAAGCAAAGGCTTTCCCACTAAGGTCAGGAAAAAAAGAGAAAAAAAGAAGCGAAGTTATCTATTGTACCATCTCCATTCAATATTGCCTTAGTAATCCTGGTCACTACAATAAGGCAATATAAACAAATTAAAAGCGTAGAATCAGAAAGGATGAAATTTGTGTGCTTTTATTCATGAATAACATGATTGTGTATGAAGACAATTCTAAGAAATGTACAAGATAAGCAAACAGCTAGAAAAATAAGCGGGTTTAGAGAGGTTGCATTATCCAAGGGTAATACGTAAAAGTCTGTTGTATTTCTATAAACTGACAGCAAATGCTCCAAAAATGAGACAAAGAAAATAATCCCATTTACAATAATTCCACAAAGAGTGAAACACATGGTAGTAAATTTTAAAACAGAGCCGTATGACGTTCTGGGCCTGTATCCTAGAAACTGTAGCGTCCTACATCGAGAAATTAAGGAGGTCTCGGATAGGTGGAGAGATACCCAATTTTCATGGACTGGGAAGTCTGCACGGCTGAAATGGCCATTCTCGGTGGGTGAGGTGCCTCTGGCCAAAATAGGATTCCTGTGAAATCTCAGCGGGATGCTTTGGTGGAAGTGAGGAAGCCTACTACGGTGTCCACGGAGATGCAGACAGCCAGGATGGCTTTGAAGAAGAAGCCCTTGGTGGAGGCTTACACTGCCTCATGTCAGAAATTGCGCGAAGCTGCAGTGCTCGGAACTCCTGACCCGTCCAGCGCAAACGCCAGGCCTGGAGTTCCAGAACTTGGGCGAGAGAAGTTTTGCGACCTTGGAATTGGCAAGTTCGTCAGAGATACGACATGGAACGCATGACCATCACTGAGAATCGGTCTTCATAAGAACAGAATGCCTCTGCTCCTCAGGGTGCGTCGTCCGATGGCAGAAAGACGGACCCGCAGGTCTGGGAAAGCGGTTGCCGGTTGCGTGTCCAGTGCGCACCGGACCGGAGCGTGAATGGGACGCTCGTGCGCCCACAGTAAGACACAGCCCGGATGAACAGTAGGGGAAGCAGATGTTTCGTCAGACAGGATGCGTGGGTAGCTCAGAGCCGTTGGGCTGTTCATCACCTGCAGACGGCGTGGCCCTCCCCCGGCCCTTCCCCTGCACAGCATGTGTGCGGCGCTCGTGTCCTTTGTGTGGGGGTGGGGTGAGCTTTGTGTCTTAACTGGGCCCTGGGGTGCCCAGACATGAGAGCATCATTCTGGGTGTTTCCGGATGAGAATAGCATTTGAATCTGGAGACGGAGGCAGACGGGCTCGGTGGTGTGGGCGGGCCTCACCCCATCTGGAGAAGGGAGACGGAGTAAGAGAGAATGCTCTGTCTCCCCGCCCCCTTCACCCACGGCTCTCCCCTCCTCGCCCTTCCCTGACTGTCACAGAGCTGGGACGTGGCACGTGGGTCGTGCCTCGCTGCCGACGCAGGCTCAGGCGGGAATTTCCATCATTGGCCCTCCTGGTGCTCAGGCATTCGGGCTCAGAGAGGGATTACACCGACGGCTCTCCTGGGTCTGCAGAAGGATCCACGGAGGGTAAGACACTGCTGGCTACCAATCTCTGCAGCCGTCTGTCCCCGTGTGCTCGCTCAACTCCGACCTTGAGCCCGCATTCTGGACAAGCACTGACAAGTGGTCCCTGAGAGCAGACGCAGCCTCCGTCCCTGGGCCTCGCAACCCGGGCTCATGGTTCACGCTGCTGGAGTCCATAGCGAGCAGACACACACACCCCTCTGTCCGTCTACACCCGGGTCACCGGACAGCCATTGGCATTCGTGCAACAGCCCGTCTGTAGATTCCCGCCACCTCTCTGGCTCTGCAGCGTGGCAGGAGCGGTGGCCGGTCCCTGCGGTCTCTGTGCGGCCAGCTCCCCACCAGTACAAAGAAGGTCTCGGTGAGCGCTCCTAGCTTTAGCTCGGTCATGCTGTGCACAGGACTAAGCATTGGCAAGGGCGGTGGTGCCGCCCCAGACGTGGGATTGTGGCAACGACTCTTGAGAAGCTGAAAATAAGTGTTTGAATGTTCAAATGCACTTTAGAGTTAATACTACTTTGAAGATGACGAGTCAGAAATCGGCACCAGGAACACAGCCCTGGGTGGTTGGCTCCCCACTGCTAGCACAGCTGTTAATTATTTTCTTTTCCATTATTTTGAGAAGCCAACAGGGCAGTTGGGGGATTAAAATCAGCACACAGTCTTAAAGCGAAGTGGAGAGAAAGAGAAGCAGAACTTTCACTCGTGTGTTCAAGACTCGACAGTGGGTTTCTGTCTCGACTGTTAGGCTGCTGGGCCCTTGGGACCCTGGACGGGTCGCGCCCCCTGCTCCTCCAGTACCTCGCTTCTTGGGGTAAAATAAAAAGCAAACTGTAAAGTGAACTGGTGGCCTGGCAAGAGCTTCCAGGCCGTGGCAGGTCTGTCGTGTTCTTCGAGTGGCTCTGGCATGTCGGGAGAGATGGACTCGGCATTCCCCCGCTGGGTCCCGCTGTGGCCTGAAGTGCTGTTAGTCACCAGCCCCTGCCCTGGGCCGGGAAGTGGACGGGGCAGCAGGTTTGCTAGCGCTGAGAGAGCAGGGGGACTCAGGACACCCCCGTTTCTGCACAGCTGTGGTCTTGGATCGGCCATCTGCCCTTCCTGGCATCGGCTGGCCTACCACTCCAGTCCGCTGGACGCTGTGCCCTGCTGCCCAGGCCCTTCCCCACTGGGGGTCTCTGTGGAAGCCCCAGGACAGGGCTCATCTCTGCATCCTCGTGCAAGGGCACATGCCGGCCCTAGCGGGATGGGCTTCCTGAGAACCTTGGCTGACCAAGAGTAAAGCCCCCACCGTCCGTGCCGTGAGCCTCTGGCTATGTCCATTTGCCTCGCCCAGTCGGAGTGGCCCGGCTGTGCTGGGGCGGTGGGGAGCAGAGGACCTCAGCTCACCTTCTCCGACGGGGCTCCCCAGCCTCCGCCGCCAGCCCCTCGGCCTGTGGGAGGGCTCTGCTGACCTCTCCTCCCCTTAGGAAACGCTGCCTCCGTTCAAAAGCTACCTTAGACCTGCATCGTCTCAGCGGATGGCGACCGGTCTGAGCTCAGGGTTCAATGGCGGGAGGGGAGACCGTGATGTCAAATGCGAGTTATCTGTAAGCGTCTCACGGTCGCCGGTGAGGTCATTGTGCTTTTCCTTCCCTCCTCTCGTCTGGACTCCGTGTCTGAACTAATCTGGCTTCTTCCAACCTCACCATCTCCAGTGCAGCTCTGGGGAAGCATGTCCTTCCACGGAAGCCTCGACTGTCCCCGGTCCCCACCAGCCCCCTCGTGCGGAAGGTCTCAGTGGCAGAGCTCCTGAACTCTTCTCTCCGCCTCCGCTGCCTGCAGAACCCAGCTCTCGGGAGCTGCTGGAGCTCTGCCTGCGCCTGCCTCCTATGGGGAACTCCCTGAACCAGGACGTGTAGCGGCTTCCCGGGACCCGGTCCACCCACGAGCCGCCCATCCCGCGAGGCTGAGCTCTGTGGTCCGTGCAGGGAGGGAGGCTGCTGGAGGCTGCCGTGCTGCGTCCTCACTGGCCACAGCCCTCGAGCTCTGTGGATGCAATGCTGGAATGTTTTCTCCCTCCCCCCGGACTAGATCACGAACACTCGCGGATAATGTCTCCCGTTTATCCGCCTTTATAATCCCACAGTGTCCCGCTCACGACAGGCTCTCAGTAAATATCTGCCCAAAGCAGTTGAAACCCCATCCCTATGGCCCCACAAGCGGACGCATCTACTGGTCATTTACCCCAATTTATTAGTGGCTGTGGCAGTCACTGGCCAATCAACAGGAGTCGGGGGCTTCCATGGGATATCGGGACGGGTGAGCCGGCTCAAGGTCATGAACTCCTGGCCCCGTTCATGTCCAGACACAAGCGTATCTAAGATGGGGCTGAGGAAGTGGACAGATTGTTTTCAGAGCCCTCTGGAAGGAGAGCGCCGGAGAGCCCGGCTTGGGGAAGTTCCGCGCTCGGCGAGGTCCCTCTCACGGCTCCCCGTCCGTGCGCCGTAATTGTATATTCAAAGCCGATGCATTATTTAAACAATAATATACTCTCTATTAGTTCCTTGCTTTGGGTTAATGGTTGGCTAAAGCAATTACAGGGCCCCAGGGAGGGACTTGCAGAAGAGGAACCAGGATGGAGCGCCGACAATACGTGCCTCTTCTTTATTGCCGTAATTAAAGATTCTTATATCGTGCACTAAGGGACTGTAAGAGCGTTAAGGATGCTGTAATGCCGCACAGACTCCCGCCGTGCTGACGCAGGGAAGAGAGCAGGGTGGACGCGGCTGGGCTGCGCAGGACACCTGACACGGCTTGCACTTCTCTCCTGCAGTCCTTGAAAGGGCTTGCGGGCAGTGCTGTGACCCCTGGAGAGCCATGGTCTCACGAACGGAGGCATTAGCTTCAAGGCAGGGGGCAGGACTGGGTCTGTCGGAGCGGCTTCCAGTCCACTAATCAGTAAGGTCACGGACGCAGCCAGAGAGAGCTCGTTTGCGGTGAGTCTTATGCAGAGTGACCATCCCAGTGCTTGGGCACGGATGTCTGTCTTCCATCGCCAACGCCCGGACGCCCACCCTCCGTCCGGACCCCCTCTGCCCCTCGCTCGCGTCCGCCTGCACCCCTCCGGGTCCCCGTGTAAGTGCATCTGCTGTCTCACCTCACTCCTCTTTCCGATGCCTTTCGTCCTCCGCCCGGACCAGCCCCTGTCCTGGAACTTCCTCAAGCCCTCCAGCCTGACCCCTGCTCACGGACGGTGCCTCCGTTCCCCATCTACCACTGGGCTCTCTGTGCTCACCGGCGGTGCGGGTGGCAGAGCTGTGAGAGAGCCCGGGTCTCCAACAGACAGTCGTCTTCCCCAGACTCTATCCCTGGATTTCCAAATAAAGAAGATGACGTTGAACGGAGCTGAAATCTGTCCTCATGCCCTGAAGTCTGTGAGATTCTGGCCTTGGATCTGATACTGTTTCCTTAACAATAAGATGGAAGGTGCACCTGAGGGGAATGCCTAGGGAGTAATGTCTTTGCACAGACCCTTTCCTGAGGACGGGTGAAATCCTCAACTTTCCCTTAACCAACAGCACACCCGAGAATGGAGGTTGCCAGTCCCATGACTGGTTCCACTGCAGAAGACTTCCCCTTAGGGGGCAGCTGGAGAGAGGCTCGCACGGCGTCAGAGATGCCGTCGGCCCTACAGCGCTTCTGGTGGGCTCTCGGGGCTGAGCGCTTCCCAGCTGACGGGGGAAGAGCGCGTCCGCCCCGTGACTGTAAGACAGCGATCTCCGACCCACTCGACTGAGCTGGAAGCCTGTCCTTCTCCACCGGGGTCCCCACGAGCCTGCAGATTGTTCAACGTCTGGACTGCGGCTGGGTGAGGTCAGGAATTAGAGTTTGGATAAACCACACTCACACTTGGAACCCACTGGAGTTGTGAGATGATGAAAAGGTGTTTTGAGCCCCTGAGTTCTCAGTGACTGTGACACAACAGAGAAAGGGAATATGGGTCCTTGAATTACGTCAGGGAACAAGGTCTAATGCCCAGCGCCGAGGTTCAAGTCCTGCTGTTCCACGGACGAGCCGCTGGAGTTCGGACACATGAGGGCCCTGCTCAGTGCTTCAGGCACGACCTCGTCCGTCAGGCCAGGCAGTGAGTGCACCTGCCTAGATTGCGCAGCGAGGGACGGACGCACTTGAAAAAGGCTCACACGTAGCAGACCCTGAAGAAGTCTTACTGCTGAAGCCTGCACGGACGAGAGATGCGTCCCGATAACCGCTCTGAACATCGGTTTGGAAAAACGCGCGCACTTGAGCCCTCACGGATGACGTGATTTGACCTTGCTCTGTCATCGAGACTTAGGCTAAGTGCTGTGCAAACACTATTTAAAAATGCTTCCCTGCCTTCTAGTTTATAATGTAGAAGAGATAACACTGAAGCAAATACACAGATGAAAACATAAAACAAATGTGTAAACTTTGTGCAAACATCAGACATAATTAAAGATAATGTTTTTGGTGTGTGTGTTGGGTAGTATTTCTTCAAGTCAGGAGATGAAGAGTGGGTCTCGGTGTTTGTTCAGGGATCATTCAGTGGTTCTGGCTGCCGCCGGCTGGTGGGAGAAGAGGGTCCCGGGGGAAGGGAGACAGCCCGTGAGATCTCGGTGCTTCGCTGGACGCAGGGGCTCGTCAGCGATGAGCACGGCGAGCAGCTCCGGGGCAGGGTCTCCCCGGTGCGGTGTCAGCGGCAGAGGCCACAGCGTGTCCCTGAGGTTGCGAGTGACGAGTGGCGAGGGCATACTGGTGCTGTTGACTGAAGAGGAGCAAACAGAAGCCACGGTCAGACCCCGAGCGGGAGCTGGGGGCTTACTTCCCTCCCGCAGAGCCAGCGTTAGCAGGGGCCGTCGCGTGTTCCGAAGCCCTTCCGCCGCGTTGCCTTCCGAGGATCCCGCTCAGCCCTCTCTCGTGGATGCTGCCCCCGGCCTGGAGCCCCACGAGGGAAGAGCGGGATCCTGCCAGCTCGGGAGAACCGTGCGTTCCCTTTATCCATTTTGGTACATTTTTTGTTTGTTTTGTCTTTATAACGAGACGCCTCCTTACTCTATGTGTCTGGGGTGGAAACACTTCTCACGTGAAGATCCTACACTTGGTGTGTCACCCGCATCCTGCCATTTGGGTTGTGGTCTCGTGGGGAGTCAGCTGCCCAGGACAGGTTTCCTGCAGATCTGGAGGCTCTCTGGACACACATCCTCTCTAAGCAAAGGTTCCTGCGGGCTTGGTTCCTGGGCCCATTAGTTCCCCAAGTGTAGACGCTTACAGTGGGCCAAACCCCAGGTGGGGGATCTTTCCAGAAGGAATAGAATTCCTCGTAGAATTTCTGTCCTTAGTCTGTAAGCCCTTTAAAGACAGCAGTAAAAACACTGGCATGTTTTGTTACGACACCAGACGCACACGGTGATTGGACAGATCCCACACACTCTGGAGCTACGGAATCGGAGAATGGAATGTGGCTGGAGACTGGCTGGCCCCAGCGCACGGGGTGGAACACCTATCCCTGGAGAGTCGGAGAGGCGCGTTCCCCAGTCCTTCCCAGACGGACCCGATGGGAAGAGTCAGACGCGCGGCAGAGGGCTCTGCTGCAGCCAGTGAGCTCAGCTCTGGATCCCGGCAGGAACTGCAAAACCACTCCCGTGGCGCCTCAGTCCCGAGCAGTTAGGTCAGGGTCTCTGGGTGCGCACAAGGAATTGGCATTTTTAGGAATTCCCCAGTATTCTCTCGAGCATCAAGGCTGAGTCAGAGCTGAACATTCTTCTCAAGAGGACGTCATCCAGGGTCTCCTGAGGGCTCCGTCGGTGAAGCGCGCCGCACTCGATTTTGGCTCATGCCGGGATCCGAGGGTCGTGGCATCCAGCCCAGCATCGGGCTCCTCCGTCCCTCCCCCTAATGCACTCTTTTTCTCTCAAATAAATAATCTTTAAAAAAAAAAAAAAAGGCCATCCAAACACATACAGTTCCAGCTGTACAACCCCCCTCCCCGCCAATTCCAACTTTTATCCTTAAGGTACGCGTGACTGTGAAGCACGCGTAGAGGGCAGCGTTCAAGGACTTCAAGCCGGAGCCGCACCGGTTTTACGAAGCAGGAGCCGCCACACGTACACCCGATGCAGAGGCATTCGACGGTCTGCGATGCCTCTGTGGACGGAGAAGTCAAACAGCAGAATGATGGTGCGTTTTATTCTGCCGTTGAGTAGTAGTAGCTCTATAGGTAGACACTGGAACAACTGCTTTGGGGAAAACTAATCTGATTAAATAGAAAGAATGCTTCAAACCAGTAGAAATAAAATACCATAGTTTCTTTCTTTAACATTTTAATATCAAATAGTATGTTTCAGGTCATTGGAAATTAAGTTTTAATTTATATATATCATTGAAAACAAGGTAGCAATTTAGGTTTTTGAAAGAAATAATATTTCACCAAGAAGGAGATGTTACTATGTGTCCAGCACCACCGATGACTGAGTAAAAAACTGAACAGTTCATGAGAGCTGGTGTCTACCGCCGCTGTCCCGGGGGCGGCGATGCTCCGGGTGGTCCTCGTCGGACGCGGAGGGAAGGACGCTGGCCGCCGGTCCAGCCTGGCTCTCTAACCTTTGCGGCCCCAGTTCTGGTCCGTGGCCAACAGCACCGGCAGCACGAGCGTCACCGGAGAGCTGGGTCGACACGCCCCACATGCGCCCACCGCAGCAGAGCCGCCGTCTCAACACGCCTCCCGTGACCTGCGCGCACATCAGAGTTTCCGTGGACGTGTTTGCCCGAAACCACCCCAGGGCTTCTTTCCTGTTTTGTAATAAATAAACAAACACACCAGGAAACACAAGGGTGCTCTTACCATGAAGCATTCCTTCCACTTGCTCGGCACTTTGGGGTTAAAGCGATGTGTCTTTCATTACCATGTGTATCAGGGGTATTTGGGGAAGGAGGCTCATGCTTCTGCCAGAGGACGTGGCACGTTTAAAATCCCAGCAAGACTTTCTGACTGTGGCTCAGGATTCATTCACAGCGGCAGGTCCTTCGGGAAAGGTCTTTGTGCCCAGACAGAAGCGACCGAGTCAAGCCTGAGCCGGCGATGGTGGACGAGACGTCCTGGCAGACCGTCAGGTCGGTGGTCGCCCCACCGACTGCCATGGGAAACGCGCGCATGGTCAGCTCGCCCCCGGAACTGACCGTAGTGAAGGAGAGGTGTTTTCTTCGAATGGCTCCTTGCTCGAAAAGTCCTGTAATTTCCTGTCGATTACCTGCTGAAACCCTTAATCTGGGCCTTAATCTGGGTGCATTTTCCTCAGAACTTGAAGCGCCAGGCTATTCCCAGACTCGGCGCTTGTGGAAGAACCGCGTTTCTGACCGTCCTCGTCCTCATGGAGCCTTTCGCAGGCCGGCCGCACGGCGCCTGACGATGCTCCTCCAGCAAGCCATTACCCTGTCGATCGCACACCTTAACCTTCTGGGCGATTTGCTGAAAACCGCAGGTCAGTCGTGGGTCTCAATTACTTCTGCGGCTTGAACAAGATGACTTGGCATTTAGAAGAGATTTTGTTTCCCGTTCCTGCCTCCCTCCGTCCAGGCCCCAGGTTATTCTTCATTGGGTCTTTCCAGCATCTGGGAGACGTCTGCTCTGCTCAGTGGCCTCGAGACGTGCTTTCCGCTGCCTGCAGAGTCCCTCCAGCCTGTCACCAAGCGCTTACCTCCATCCTGGATACGGGAAACTGGCGGGGAGGCTTCGTGGAGGGAAGCAGGTGCGTCACGCCCTCCGGGCTCCAGGGAGAGGGACAGCGACGGGGGTGCTGGGGAGACGGAGGGAGCAGGTCCTGGGTCTCTACGCGGGCGCTCGTCCTGGGAGGGGACAGGAAACGGGCCGACAGCGGCCTCCGCGCGTCAGGTGGAAAGGCCGTCAGCCGTGCTCTTGCCTGGTGAGTCCACGGGGCCACGGGCCCCCCTGGGTGTGCAGGATCCCGGCAGCCGCTCTGCCAGCACGGTCACCAGAGTGTGAGGGGATCCTCAGAACGCATGGCCTCCCGGGACGAGCGCAGGTGCCCACGAGTGCCCGGCGCACCTGCGAGCACGCACGGAGACATGAAGGCCGCCCCGCTTGTGCTCCCCGTCCCAGCGCGGCAGCGGCAGTCATAGGCCGGCTTCTGGACGGGCGCGTCGCACACCCTCGAGGCAAACCCGACCGTCCATCTACCCTGCCAAGGCGGCTGCCAGACGGTGGGGCCGTTAATGAGGCGGCAGCTCAGAATGTCATCAGGGGCTCGGAGGACGCCGGCGTGGGGCCGCTCAGGTGCTGGGAGCGGACCGCCTCCGCCTGCGCCGCGCACGGGCCGGGCAGGCGGCTCTCCTTTCCCTGATCCCCCCACAGTGGTAGTCAAAGTGGGCGCTTAATGATAATGAATTGAATTGTTCTTCTGGAAAGCGGACTGACGGGCAGACTTTGGGAAACCGAGATCCCTGGTGCTGCCGAGGAAGCAGAAGTAATTGCATCACGTCCAGAAAATGAGATCAACGTTCATTAACATTAAAGTAACGGGCTGTGCTGAACGCGCCGGGGGAGGAGGGCGCCCAGGCCTGGGGCCTGGCCCCCGCGGGGGGCTGGAGCGCGGTCCACGCGGCTTTCCTGTGCGGCTCCGGGGGAGGGGCCCTCGGCATCCCCAACGCTCCCGGCTTCCACCTCTCCTTTCTGCTGTCGCCTCTCCGAAGTGGTGTGACGGCGGACCCCACCCTTCCAGATGGAACGCGCCTTTCCTACCGCTATTGTTCAGAATCTGCCCTTCCGGACGCGGTGAAGAGGAGCTGACTGTTCGGGCCAAGGCAGAGCTCGCACACTGTCCTGTCTTGATTCGTGTGTCCCCGGGCTTCTCGGAGGGACTCAACTCCTACCTCAGCCTCCACAAGCCAAGAGCTCGCATGAGGGGACATGTCAGAAGGTCCCGAATGGACGTGAGGCCCCGGGCTGTGGCGTCCGGGGGTCCTCCGTCGGTCTGAGGACCTCTGCTGGCTGTGCCCACTGTCCCGTACTCAGCCTCCCCAGAGCGAGTACACGGCCAGTTACAGCAAATGGCCCGTGGCCGCCAGGGACACAGTGCCTCACCAGGCCGGCACAGACGCCGGGAGCTACGATGGCGGACATGTGACCTCTGATAGCCAGCCGTCCGGGGACAGCCGCTGGTCCTGTCAGACCACACGGGGATGACGGTTGTGGCTCCCGGCGCGGCCCACCATCCCTCGCCCGGCTGAGTCCAGGCCCCGACAGGTCCCGTGGGCGCTGTCCAGCTGGAGGCGACAGGCTCCGGGCCCCTCCTGGACTGACCTCCAGACCCTGCCGGACGCCGTCCACAGCCATTCCTTCTGCTCCCCGACACACAGAGTTCTCATTAGACGGCCGTGTCTCTGCGAAGCACCAGTCTTTATGTCCCGCAAAGTCCCCGATCTGTCCCTGAGCCACTTTTGCACGTCACGACGAGCCCCTTCTGCTTCACCCAGCAGGCGTCTGCGCGAGGGCGTTTGTCCCGCCTGTGGGGCTGCGACCTTGTCACGTCACGCTGTGGTCATCTCTGCACAGCCTCGGTCCCGACGTTTGGAGCGTCGACTTCTCGCGCACCCCGGCTCCAGGGCGCAGCATGCACCAGGCACCGTCCAGAAAGTGTAGGAAGGACCTCGATCTGTGTCAGGTGCGCTCACGTCTCTGACTGCTCTGCCTTGCACGATCCAGCTTTGGTTTTCAGCAACACTTGCTGGGAGCGTGAACGAGCGGCCTCCGCGGAAGAGGGAGACGGAGGATGCCGGACGGTGGGGGGGGGGGTGACGCCCCAGTGAAGGTCTCGGAGCCGCTGGGCATGGGGTGGGTACAGGGGTTCTGGGGTGAACAGCCCCATCTCACACCGCCCTCCTGCTCAGTGCAGCTGTTCCACCGGCTCCTGCCGGCACCAGAGCTCAACCCGGGCCCTGGGTAACAGCCCAAAGCCAAGAGGCAGCTTCTGTCTGGTCTACAAGTTCCTGCCTTTCAGTCCAGCCAGCCGGGTCCGTCCCCGACCTCCTGCCACAGAGGCGCGCAGTCTGACTGTCGCGGGGGTCGGTCTCCCCGCTAGCTCCCCCGCGTGGCGGCTTTGCTCTCACGGTTTCGCAGGAACCTATGCCTGTGTTGTTCCACAAGAACCCTCTGCCCGGCCGCTGACAGGTGGAGCCCTGGGGACGTCACAGGACGGTGGGGACATCACAGGATGGTGTCACGGGAGGGTGACAGAGCCCATGGCTCTGCGGGACGAGAGAGCCCCTGGGGCAGCGGGGCCAGATGGTGCCCACCAGGATTCTGCTACCGGCTCACGGCAGCGGCACTTGTCGTGTCGCTCTCCCCTGGTGCTCCTGTGTGTCCACCCCGTGCCTGCTCCACCTCGGGGATTTGGAGAAGGGCTGGGGCGGCAGGACCGCCAGGTTCCATACTTTACTGTTCGTTCATATTTTCTTTCAAGCTCTAAGT
This sequence comes from Mustela nigripes, assembly GCF_022355385.1. Lineage (NCBI taxonomy): Eukaryota > Metazoa > Chordata > Mammalia > Carnivora > Mustelidae > Mustela > Mustela nigripes. The sequence continues at coordinate 1,383,145 of NC_081568.1, forward strand.
AGAGGGAGAGCCTCCCGTTTCTGGGCACACAGAAGACACATTGTGCAGATCCCGGCCGTCGCCGCTTCCCCGTGGCCAGCGCCTCAGGGGTGTTGCTTGCGTCCACCCCCCACAGGGCCCCCAGGAAAGCAGAGACGGCGTTGGGCTTCCTTTTGGTCTTCAGGACCTCAGGGAGGACCTCTACTTGAACACGTCTTCCAGAGAAAACCCTCTGCCGTCCTCAGCTGAGGGGCCCCAGGTCCTGGTCGGACAAGGCCCTCCCTCTGCTGGGTTTGTCTCGGCGTCCGCTGCGAGCAAAGCAAAGACAACACACGGGGTGGGGGCACCAGCAGGGGGCCCTACCGATGTCACACAGAGTGTGCTTCCTCACGCACTAAATAAAAATACCACGCGCGTCATTCCCCTGCTATAACACGCATTAACCCCGTAGCACTGCCTGTGAGAGCGCCCACCACCAGGTGAGCGCCACAGCCTCGCCGGCCCGCACCGACCCCGCCGCACCATGAGCACAGAAGAGCGTTTACTGCCCCAGGAGGGGACAAACAGCCCTGCCTGGTGATGACAACGGCCCCTTAACACACTGTGGACAGTATTCTGTGGGGGGGGTGGTTCCCCGAGCAACGGGCTGCCGACGTCTTCACTTGTGTCTACTGTTGTTGCCCGTGGCCTGGACATGGCTTCGGTGAGGCCGGGCTGCACCGTGGTCCCCAAGGCAGCGTGCCACGTGAGCCTCGAGGAAACCAGGAGCAGGGGGGAATGTTGCAAACTGCGTGAACGGGTGCAGACACGCAGACCCAACAAGTCGGGCGGTTTCACGGTGTTCCGAAGGAGACCGCGCTGCCCGCCCACCTGCACTACCTCTGCAGCAAATTACATGGGAACTGGGTGCCAAACGTAATGATCAAATATCTAAGCTTTACCTCGCTGATGCATAATTTGCTTCCATTATATTCAGTCGTAGGCAGCAATTCATGAATCAGCCTCCAGCCTCAGTTTCACCACCGGCCGCCTCCCAAGGTTGGACAGTGCCGTGCGCTCGCTCCAGGCTCGAGGGCCCGCCGCCCACACCCGCCGCCGCCCACCAGGCTTCCTTCTCTGTGACCGTTGGGCTGTGTGGAGGGTCAGCAGGCAGACCTCGTGGCAGAACTCCCTGGGGCAGGTGGGGGACACCCAGTGTGAGCACAAATGCAGCAGAGCCTGGGAAGAACAGTCCGACAGAGGCCATTAGGCTAGAAACTGCACCAGGACTTAGGGAGCAGCTCATGTCTTTAAGAGGTCAGAGGAGGTGCGTGAACTAGAGCCACCAGTTTAAAGCCGTCTTTGATCTTTGGGGGACCTACTGGCCTGTCCCTTGCCATGTATCAGGTTCTCTGCTGGCTTCGTCAAAGCTGTGGGGTCTCGGGGGGGCCCTTCAAAGCAGGTGTTTACCCCTCACTGTTGTACCTGTGGGCGCAGCGAAATTCATGCCCTTGGATGTCACCATGCCCTGTCAAGGAGGTAGAAGAGAGCAGCACTTTCCTCGGAATTCATATCTTAAAAGAAAAAAAGGGGAGGGGCTACAACTCCTAGAATAAACCGTCTGTGTGGGCAGACTTGCGACCCACAGTCTGCACTGGTGCCCCGGAGCCCGGGAGGAGCTCGGCCCTGCGGCTGCGGCAGCCAGTCTGCGGCCGGTAGGCTGAGCGGACCCCACATACCTCGTCAGACGTGGAGGGCGCATCTTTCCCCACTACGTCGGCCGTGCCCGTCTCCTCGGAGGCGAGACCCCAGCAAGACTCGGCACCTGTTCGTCAGTCCTAGGAATCACGTCGACGCCCCTGGCGGAGGAGGCCCCAGACCACAGCCTCAGCCGTGGGGCAGGGGCAGCCACGCCCGTCTGGCCTTCGCGGTGAGAAGAGCCCTGGGCAGTGCGGCTGGGGGCAGCGGCTGGAAGACCCCCAGCACCGGCTGCTCCCCGTGTGGTTTTCGGCAACAAGCAGACCTGTAGTCAAGGGCGTGTTACAAAGGTGTGTTTTTTGGGCCCTTTCCCAAATGTTGTTCACACATCTGTGGGGTTGAACATGTGCCTTCAGCTCAGGTCATAATCCCAGAGTCCTGAGACTGAGTCCCACAACAGGCTCCTTGCTCAGCAGGCTTATATCGTGCAGTCCTTGAAAGGGCTTGCCGCAGCAGCTGAGGACACAGTAGGCAGGGGCGGGGGACCCGGGGAAAGGGAGGGGACAGGCTCCTCTTCAGAGCAACGCGCTGCCAGCCCTCCACGCTCCGATGAAGCGCCACTTTCCCCGCATGGAAGGGCAGATGCCCGATTGGCTTTTCCTCACTGTGAAAGGATTGTCAGCGGAGATCGACTCTAAGTTCACCCTAAAACAAAGTTCCGGGATCCGGTGAAGGAACCGCCAGGGGCCCAGAGTGCTAACATTGCAGCCCTTCCCTGGGCCCCCAGGGTCTCCCTCCTGTCCACGTAAAGCTGCTGGAGGAACCCCACATGCCAGCCAGCACCCAAACCAGGGCTGTGCCCTCTGAGCCGGCCAGACGCCCGACCCGGGCGGGCCATGTCGGAGTCGGGGGGCGGGGTGGAGCTCCTGCCTGAGTCTGGGTCTCGGAATCCCAGCGGGCTGGGGTGGAGGGAAGCGGAGGCTCCGCAGAGGCCGAGGCCCCAGGTGCCCTGCAGAACCACCGAGCACCAGCCGTCCCCGAGAGTCCCACACGCCCCAGAGAAGGGCCGACGGGGGACCGGGGTGGACAGGCCGACGGGGGACCGGGGTGGACGGGCCGACGGGGGACCGGGGTGGACGGGCCGATGGGGACCTGAGCGATGGGGCTCGTTTCTCCACCCCCAGGTGCTGCCGGACGGATAACCTGGGGTCCGGCCGGACGATGCCGCGCTCGTCTGCACTCAGCAATGAGCTAGGAACCCATGAAAGACAGGGAGGTCTTGAGTGCCGTGACCTGCGAGAGAAGCCGACCGGAAAAGACCACATGCCGTGCGAGTCCAGCGCGGTGACCTTTCTTGCCACTCGTCTTTCCTTACACCCGAAACTACTGATAAAAACGCTATCTCGGGTCAAACACACGTGCGCATGGCCAGGTCTGCCTCCGATCAGGGCGCGGGCGGCAAACGGCCATGGGGTCCTCGCGGCCCCCGCACCGAGAGGTGGACATTGCTGGTTCTTGCCCTCCGGCCCAGGGCTGCTGTGAAAGTCGCCTGACCCGTAGCAGTGGCCGAAGGAAGGGGTGTGTCTCCAGAGGCTGGGCAGCTTTCCCTGGAGGCCACTCCGTGAAGCACGCAGGCCAGCCTCAGGGCCGGGACAGACAGCGGCATGGCATGCGGTTCCACGGACAGGCAGCTTCGATGGCAGACGTCCCCGGGCTCTGAGTTCTGGCAGCTGGAGGTCTGAGACATGGGGTCGGGGGGTCAGACCTGCTGAGGGTCTGCTCTGGCTTTGCCCCGTGTCCTGCTGCAGCCTCTTCCCGTGCGCACGGTGACAGAGAGGTCCTGGGTGTCGCCTTCCACTCGTGAGGACACCAGTCCTGCCGGACCAGGCCCTGTTGCTAGGACTTCGTTACCATCCTACCTCCTGAATAATCCCGTCTCCAGACACAGTCACCCCGGAGTTAGGGCTTCAGCGGATGGACTTGGGGGCACACGGTTCAGTCCGTAGCGACCCCCTGGCTTGGCCCCAGCCTCCCGGCCTTCCCGGTGGAGCCCCCGGAGGTCCAGCACCCCCCACCCCGACTGTGGGTGGCCCACAGACTCAGGAGACTAATACAACGTGTGCTGGGTTAAGCCTCTGTTCCCAGACCGTGTCCTGCGGCCCAGAGCGAGGGGTTGGGACGTGGTGGCACCGATGTGTCGGTGGGTCTGCGTGTGGGAGAGGCCGCCGGTCTTCTTCAGGAGAAAAACGTGCCCATCTCTGACCAGCAAGGGCCAGACGGGACAAGGTGTGCCCAGAAATACCACTTTGCTCAGGCCCACGTGTGGGCAGTGAGGTCGCGGCCCCTCCTTGCAGGGCGTCTGTGGCAGGAGGCCCGATGTGCACTCTGGACATCCGCTCCTCACCCTGCTGTGGCTCACGCTGGCTCCCTCGTGCTCGGCTGCAACCCGGCGGGGCGCATCAGGCACCCGGGGCTGGTGGCCCCAGAGCTTCTGGGAGGGGGAAGCATGTGGAGTACCAAGCCAACCCCCGATTGCCTGGAAGGGCCCATCTCTCCTCCTGGAGTGCTTCCTTCCTGGTCCGGCCCGATTTCCACTCGTTTCTGTTCTGCGAGCCCGTCTGCGTGTCAGTGGGGGCAGGAACTCCCCTGCGCAGGGTGTACAGGGACCGCACGCCTGCTGCTCCTGGGGGAGGAGCTTTCCCAGCAGCCTGGGCTCAGACCTGACCCCACCCTGAGGATCGCCCCACGTGCGCGCTGTCCGTCACCAACCGTGGGTTCCAGCCCAGAACCCGTCCGGCCCGTCTGTCACACTGCCCTGAGCTCAGGGATCCCCCACCTCTTCTAGCTGTCTCCGACTGCGGGTGGCTCGCGGGGTCCAGACACGCGTGTCACGGACGGGGAGGGATGTGCTGGCCGCACGGAGGCTCTCCTCCGTGCCCTCTGGGCCCCCAGAGCTGTAAGCGGCCGGCGGCACACTCGGAGCCATGAGCACCCCCGTCCGAAGCGCCGGCACAAGGCCCCGTGTGTGAGGACGCGCAATTGCCGTCCAACAGACCCAGGGGAGGCAGGAGCTCTTCAGCTGGGAAGGGGGCTGGGGTCCCCATCAGACTCGCTCCGCAGCCGGGGCTCCATCCGCAACACCGTGGAGGCGGAGAAAAACACAGCTGGGGGTGTTTCCGCATAAAAAACAAACCACCTCCCGACTCAGTGTTTCATGGACAGTAGCCCCAGGGGTCTCCTCGTGCAGCAGACTTTCCCTGAGAACACGGGATGACAGGCAGCCAACCTCAGTGCCAGGGTCTGCACTCCGGGCGTCTCCGGCGTGGCTCGTGGGGTAGGGCACGACCTTGGAGGATGAAAGGGGACGGGCCTTCGTTGACTGCTAACTCACCCTGCGCCCTTCCGGGCTTGATGTCAAGACTGGATGCTGCCGCTCTGGAGTCAGGATCCGTGATCCCGGGCCCTCGGCAACATCCCAGGCTGCCTCTGTGAGACGGGGTAGAAGCCCTGGTGGCCGTGTGCCGCGCGCCTTTGGGAGAACTGGTCGTCTTCTCTCAGCGGTGGGAGAGGGCAGACCCACCGCCCGGGCCTCCGTGAAGGTCACCACAACCACGGCCCTTCTTAACCACCCGTGGTGCTCCATGAGAAGCAGCCGAGCGCCGCAGGCCCACAGGGCACGGGCTGCGGAGGTCAAGGGAGCAGACCGCGTCCCCCTCGTGCCGAAGCCCCTTCGGTGCCCCGACAGACGCTACTCCGGGAGCCCCGGTCGCGGCCCGTGAGGGCAGCCGGTCCCCCCTGCAGGCAAGTGTTGTGGCCGGAGGAGCTCCGCGGACGCGGCAGAGGATGGATGCCTCCGGCTCGGCGGGCAGGTGTCTCTGCCCGTGTGAAGGTCACCCGCTCTCTACCCTGCGGCTCTTCCAGGTGTTGCTGGGGCTGTAACATCTGGCCGCCAGGCACTCGCGGCTCCCATCATCCATTGTTCTGCAGGCGGCCGGTGGGGCGGCAGGAGGGACATGTGCTGGGCGGGGTGGGGGGACGCGGAGGGCAGCGCTGAGCGATCACCAATGGCCGCTCAGCTGACAGTGCGCTCCGAGGTCAAGGGGAGAGGCCGTGAAGCCCAGCAGGCCAGGGTGCCCGCGCGTCACCTGCCGAGGACGGGCCCCGCTTTTCTTTGGGTTCGTCGTCTCTCTGAAGCCTCCTCCTCGGAGCGTGCCCTCCGGCACCACAGCGAGGTGGCGGGTGTGGACCCCGCGGCAGGGGCCCCGAGAGCGCAGCCCAGCCTGGACGGAACGGGAGCCAGCAGCATCTGCCGGCTCACGGTGGGGGCCGCGCCAGCCCCCATCACTCTCCCCCTCCCGTCTGCCCGCCGCTGCGCCCCTGTCACGTGTGCCAAACCCGGGCGGCAGCTGCCCAGCGTGGGGCCCCGGCTGCTCTGCTCCCAGCGAAGCCGGCCGGCCTGTCAGGCCTGCTGCCGGCGTCTGTCTGTCTGTCTGCCGCATCCCACGGCCGACCTGGCCAGGCGCCGCCCGGGCCGGTATCTGCTGCAACATCTGTGTTGTCTGCTCACCCGTCAGCACGTCCGCGCGGTGGTGAGGCCATCGCTCCGCAGCCGTCCCCACACTCACGGTTAAAGCCCCTCCTGTCCCGGGGGCGTGTGCTGGGGGGACTTTTCCGAACCCCCATGCTCAGTCCGCGCCGTTGGACACGATACTCCATCAACCCTTAATTGCTTACGTGTCCTGGCTCTCGGCACCTTGTGTTTTCTGGGTCTTTCTGCTCCGAAGTCTGAGGGTCCATCTGATTTTAATTAGCGCGGCCACAGCGAGCGGCCGAGCTTCCCTCTGAGGATGGCGCGTGGGGAGGCGCGGGAGGACCCAGGGCCCCGACGCCTGCCGTCCTTCAGGTCTGACCTTGCAGTGGGGGCCCGAGAGTAGGACTGACGGGCTCCGGGGCGTGTGGGGGGCGTGTGAGGGGCGTCCAGAATGGGACGGCGTCCCCGAAGCTTCCCGTCTGGGCTGCGATTTGCAGACTGAATGCTCTTCTGGACAAGAACGGCTGCTTGACAGTCTGCCAAGTCTCCTTTTCCGCTTCCCAGACTGAAACGACCAGCAGCGCGTCCCTTCTGGAAAGGGGAATCTGAAAGTGAATTACCCGGTCCACACCTGCACGGGGCCTTCCGACTCTTCCCAGAAGCTGTGTCCTGGGGGCCAGGCTGACACCGTGCCCTGGACCTCTGGCTTCTCGCACCCGGTAAAGCTGCTCAGGAGGCGGGGAGAGGAGCCCCGGGGGACTCCAGGACCCGCGGGAAGGGCCTCACCGCTCCCCTCCCCCGACTCGGGCTGCCTTACCACGAACACTAAGGGTCATCCTCTGCACCCCAAATGCCATGAGGACCCCAGGGTCACTTCTGTGGGGAGATGGACACATGGTTTCTGGCCACATGTGCCCCGTCTGGTGGTGAAGGGCTCAAGGCCCTCCAGCTCTGGGCAAGAAGGCAGAAGCGCACTCGGGGACGCCGAGGGGCCAGAGCTCTCTCAGCAGCAAAACTGAGGCTTCTGGATGGTTGGTTCACAGGGTACCTGTGACACCAAGCTCCTCTGTCCCAGCCCGGGAGACCCAGTGAGGGTGGATGCAGCCTGGTGGGAGGAGCCACAGGTCAAACCCTCTGAGCTCTCAGGGGAAGGACCCCCCGGGCCTGCGGGGCTGGGAGGCCTTGGCTCTCCAGGGCAAACGAGCCCTCCTGGCGTGTCCAGAAGTCCAGGCTCCCTCAGTATTCAAGCGCCCGAGGACGTCCCGGAGAGATGAGGCTCCAAATGGCCCAGGGGTGTCACGGTCACTTGCAAAGTGTGCCTACCGCCCCTCGTCGTTTTTGTTTTTTAGATTTATTTATGCATTTGAGAGACAGAGAGAGAGAGAGAGCCAGTGTGGGGAGGAGCAGAGGGAAAGGAGCAGGCAGACTTGGTCTGAGCGCAGAGCCTGACGTGAGGCCCCGTCTCACGGCCCCACGATCGTGACCTGAGCCGAAACCAGGAGTCAGACGCGTAACCGCCTGAGCCCCCAGGCGCTGCACCCTCTTTTAACCCAGTGCATCTGGAAGCTTTATCTGAACTCTGGCCATTAGAAACATGAAAATACTCCCGTTTCCCCTATAATGTGTCCGTGTTGCACAGTCCGTGTGCCTCGTGAGGAAGGTGCACGCTGGGCCCTTACCCGCGTGTGCCCAGAGCGAGGTGGTGAGCCACGGTCTTCGGAGCCAGCTCTCCCGGGTCGCCGCCCGCACAACCGCTCGGAGACCAGGCCCTCCACATGCGGGAGCCGTTGCCGCATTACCCAGGGGTGGCCGGCGCTACTGACCTACCGTCCTGCCTTCTGGGCTGGGGCCTCGGCTCAAAGACAAACCTAAAAACTCCCATCAGCTCTTCCTCGAGGGCCTGAGGGTCGCCGCCGGCCCTGCAGTGAGGGCCCCGTCGCCTGCTAGGAGGAGAGCCCGCTGCAGCTGGGTCAGGAACTGCTTCCATAAAGCTCCCTAATGTCCCCTGGTTGGAACACATGCCCCCGAACGCTGCCCCAACTAGGCGCTCTGCTCCTTTAATCTCACAGCGGCAGAAGCCGGGGGCGGAGGGGCCACGGAAGCTCACGGAAGCTCACGGAAGCTCACAGAAGCCCACGGAAGCTCACGGAAGCCCACGGAAGCTCACGGAAGCCCACGGAAGCTCACGGAAGCTCACAGGCTCAGAACAGAGAAGGTCCCCAGGGAGAAAGGCAGGAGCTCTCAGAACTCAGAGCCCTTATCCAGGGGCTTTGTAAACACACTTGTCCCGCAGCTGTTTCTTAAGGCAGATTCCAAAAGCAGAACTTACTGGGCATCCGGGGTGCTCCGTCGGTGAAGCAACGGCCTTCGGCTCAGGTCATGGTCCCAGAGTTGGAGGATCGAGCCCCGCTTGGGGCTCCCGGCTCAGCGCGGAGTCTGCTGCTCCCTCTGACCTTCCCCCTCGTGCTCTCTCTTTCTCATGCTCTCTCACAACTTAAAACAAAACAAAACAAAAAATCCTCAGAAGTGGAATTTACTGTTGCTTCATCGAGTCACACCTCATTCTCGTGAAGTGACTTTCTAGATGACGTCGTGTTGAAGGGAACAGAGACGGATAAGCCGTGGCGAAGAAAACGTACTGGGAGCATGTCTTCTACCGGGGCACAAGGGGTTAGAGACACTCGAGCTCCACGACGGTCCTGTCGCGTCTTTCAACACACACCGGTCCCAGCGTTTCACGGGGCGTGAGGACTCGCGAGCTGGGAGCCTCGCGAGCTGCGTCTCCCTCTGGTTCTGGGGAGCGGTTCTCGGAAGCGGCAGGTGGTGTGCGTGGATGGAACGTGGGGTTCTGACTCGGCTGCGCGCCCCTGCCAGTGTCCGCAGTCGCCGCAGGTCGGACGGCCTCTCTGATGCCGTTCCCCATCCCCACGAAGCAAACGGTGCTCCTGGAGAGAGGGCGTCCATGCGAATGCTGCCCAGCTCCGACCGTGCGTTAATCCGTGACCTGGGAATGTCGTCCCCCCGCCCCCCCCCCCCCCCCCGTTTTCCTGGTGTTTCACGAGAGACACTGGGCACCACGGCTCTTCCCTTCTTCAGACTCTGGGGCTGAACAGCGTTCCAGCCCATCCGTGAGGCAGGTGCTCGGCGGCTTCCGGCAAAATGTTGGGGCAGCTAGATCGCCCCCACTGGGGTCTGTGCTGGTGCTGGCCCCGCCATCCCGCAGACCCTGGCCTCACCGTCCCGCCTCCTGCCGGGCGCCCGTCAGCCTCAGCCGCTGTGCTCGCTGACCAACCCACGGTGACTTCGGCCAGCAGACGGCGTGACCAGCCCGTGTGAAGCATGTCGCCGGCCGCCGTGGCTGGGCCACCTGGGATCAGTCTTTGTCCTCCCCAGGCCACAGGCTGCTCCTACCTAAAGGATGATGGGGAAGGCCATGTCCCAGGGACGTGACCCTGTGGACGCAGCTCAGGGCTTGCAGGGGCTTTGCAGAGCGAGGGTTTAGTGGCCACTGGTAACCGGATTTGTGACAGAGTCCGACCGAGAATAGCGTCCAGTAGCTGCAGTCAGTCTGTCAACAGAGGGGCAGTTGTAAGAGCAAACCGTCGTGTGGTAGCGGCAGAAACGGAGCTTCAGAGCAGTCCTTAGAGCCTTGGCATTCAGTCCTAAGAAGCTGGCGGGATTCCCAAGCTGGGTGACCAGAAGTCTCACTCTTCCGATGAGACCTGAGCAAGTCGGCAACTGTCCCCTTCCCACTCTGGGCCATGTCGCAGCGCGTGTGGCTCTGTGTCTCCGGAACACAGTTAACCCAGGTGATCTGGACCCAGAATCTCTCTCCAAACACAGCCCAGTCGATCCCTGGGGTTTGAGGTCAGCCCAGCAGCCCTTCCTAGAACATGTGAACTCGCCCGGAGGCCACACCAGGAGCACAGAGCCACCAAGCTGGGAGGTCTTTGGAGGTGGGGGCTGGGGATTCCTCGAGCTGCCTTCCGAGAAAGGAGCCCTGGTCGTTCACATCAGCTCTTCTCTCACAGAGGTCCACTATGACCCTCAGCAGCCAGGATCCAAAGGAGACCCTCAGGCTTTGTCTTTGCCTGACCCCCGCCTCCTCCCGTGCTCCTGGGTGCTTGCACGTACCGCCGACCCACGCTGCAGGAAAGCACGCGGGCCTCCACCCTCCCAGGACAGCCTCGTCTGTCTCAGCTCCGCCCCAGGCCTGGGACGGGGCCACCGCGGGGACTTCTGGATGTCTCTCCCGGCCGGCAGAGGCTCATTGAACTTGCTCTCCGTCGACTCCAAGCCTGCTGACGAGAGGCCCTGCCGTCAGGAGAAAATGGCAGGCGTCCGTGCTTCCACGTCCACTTCGTGGCTCTCAGGTCCGTGGTCTCCCCCCGGCTCTCCCACAGATGCTGGCTCCTCGCCAGCAGGGATGGGGCTCATTCTTCCCCTGCTTTCCCAAGGCACCAAGCCGGCTCTGACTTGCCCCAGGAAAACGCACGTGGCGCTGTCCCGTTGCTGCGCCGCAGCCCGTGGATGCCGCGGACACATGTGTTGTTTCCCTCCACGGATGCTTCACGTTTCGGTTTTATGCGCATTTACCTAGATCCGGGGTTTCCAGGGACCCTCCTGTGGCATTACCTCTTGACACTGGTACCACTTTTTGAAACTCCATTTTCGTTCGGAGGGCGGGCTCCTCCGACTGGGACCTGATGTACCATGGGGCGCGTCTGCTTAGGCACCATCTCCACGTGGTGAAGCTGCCCGGGGACTCACACTCCGGCAAAGCCTTCCTCCTTGGTGCGCAGCGAGGTGGTGTTAGAAAACAAAAAATTCTAACTCAGTGCCTTACAATGATGACTGTAACGAGCTCTTAGAAGAACCCTGACGTGGTCCCCAGGACCCATTCCTGAAAGCTCAGAGCGGCAACAAGGCAGTCATGTTGTGTCGACGTGCTTTTGAGAATCTCTCAGACGCTCCCCATAAATGACAGGGGTGGCCCCGGAGGGCGTCCTGCCAGGGGAAGTAAGTCGGGCAGAGAAAGACAAATGCTGCCCGAGCCCGTTCACACACGGACCACGGCTGCCAGAGGCAGAGGGGTCAAGGGATGAGCAAGGTCACCTAGTTCGCCCACGAAGGGGTGCGGAGGGACACACCTCCGGATGTACAATAGCCCAGTGACGAGGATGAGAGGTGCCTCGTGGGGAGTCCGTCAGCCCTTCCGCAGGGACTGTGTACAGTGACGAGGTGACGGGCTCGCCACGGTGACCACTTCGCGAGTGTGTGAACGTCGGATCACCATGTCGTGCACCTGAAAGGGAGATGATATTGTTTGTGGAGCTATATTTCAGTGAGAACACAGTGGCCTGCGCTGTCGCCGAGCTCCGCGAGCGGGGTCTGGGCTCGGCAGAGACACACTCAGGCTCGTCCCGCCCCGATGGCGCCGCCCGCATTGGCAAAGTCACCAGACGAGGGCAACACCCACAGATAATGGCTTCAATCTGCCACCACGGAGGCCTTTTCTCCAGACTTGGGCACTTTTAGACGAAAAGCTTCCGAGTCTGCACAGAGCTCTGTTTCCCAATGTTTGCGGCGGACCCTTCGCACGGGCACTGTGTTCTAAGCATGCATTTGCCCACAGAGGTTCTGTTCACACGGGTCCCCCCCAGCTTCGGGGACACATGGGTAATTAGGAATGTGTGCTCAAAACGTACGGAAGACACGAATCTGTTGTTCTGCCAGCCTTGTTTACTGGGATACACGTTCGTAGACTCTTTCTCTCACAGGGACTGGGAGAATTCCGTGCTCACTGTGCCTTGATTGTGCATTTTTGGACATAAGTTATTTATTTGCTAAATGGTTCATTATAAAACCTGCCAGATTCACTGTTTAAATAGTGGTTTTTGTCTTGTATCACATTAAGATATTAGCTAGATTGTGCTGCATCTGTGTTATCTTTATTACCAGGTCACAGCTCATCCAGCTCGTCTGACAGAAATGAGACCCGACATTTCTGCGTCGTAGTGTGTGTCACAGAGTCCCTGCCTCGGACGTGCCACGTCAACGGTCACTCTCTTTCCCAAGTCCCTTCTACTGGGATCGCGCCTTTGCTGTACGGCTGCAGGAGAACTGAGCCTCGCCCCTGGCACTCAGGTGGGGGAAGAACATGTACTGAAAGAGAGCAAAGTCCGGTGTATATTAAAACTTGTTTGGAGCGGTTGAATCATTGGCTTTTAAAATGAATATAAACACAACAGAGCGGTAGTACTCATTCTAATGAACGGTTAGACTTACTGAGGAATTACGTAACCAAGCATGGTAGGGACAGGTTCTGAGTGTCAACTATCTGTCTGTAAGTTTTAACACGTAGACACAGACGTGTGTATGAATATACGTGTTCATACGTTAATAGGAAGATGATCTAGACTATTGGCTCCAATTGAACCTGCAAAAGTCGTATTTTAATGATTTTTAGGTTTTCTGACTCTCATTTGTAAAAGTGGCTGGAATGCGAGGGCGTGTGTGATGATGGTGAATGACCAGGACGGCTGACCCTGCTGTCCCCCGTGGTCACACACACGTCCATCGCCCAGGGTGTCTGTTGCATGATGGACTGTGCAGAGGGGGTCCGGCTGGGGTGGACGGGGCTGCTGCATGGCCTGTTTTCCTGCCTGTTTCTGATTCACAGGCAGCTGAATAGAGCACAGAAACTACGCTGGGAAACTCGAGAGGCCACCAGAGTTCCTGACACGAGCAGTTCATGGTAGGTCGTTGGTGGCCTTCAGGACGTTGGTTCTCCCAGGCCCGCTTGTGTGTTTTGGCCGTGTCCCCAGCCGCATTCAGCCGCAGAGCCACGGCGGGAGAGAGGCTCCCTCTTCTCAACGGGCTTCCTGCCCAGAGAAGTTGCAGCATGCGAGTGACCCTGTGTGGCCCTCAGTCCTGCCCAGTCGAGCGCAGTCTCGGGACACAGAACGATGGCCCACACCAGCACTGCCTGTTGGTAGAGGGAGAGCCACCGAGATGGGGCCGCGGCCCTTCCAGAGTCTCGGGAGACAGCAAGACACCGCTGGGCCGGTCTGCTTCTCGAGTTAACTCCCGTCCTTGCGAACATTTCCCGGCTGGTGACACGGTTGTGTTGGTGACGGGATGAACCTGAGAACATTGACTTCCGGCCCTGATGAAACATCTTGGCTGCGGTGAGCAGGGTGCAGGGGCGTTTCCCCGCACGGCCCATCCTGGGTGCTGCACTGGTCATCCTCAGACCCGGGCCATTTTCACGGCAGCTTGTGCGGTACAAGCCGCGCAGGCCCGGGAGCCTACCCACACGGTCCCGGCTGCACGGCGCCGTTGACTGGGTCATGCCGAAAAACTTCATTACTGGGAGGACATGTCACAGTGAGTCACTTAAGGATGTAAACAGCCCCAGAAACAGAAGCGCGCAGGCGTCCGGCCATCTGTTCCGAGGGGTGGTCTGTGTCCTCACCGTGGGCGCTGATTTCGGCTCCCCACACCAGATGAGAACCAGAGTCGTCCCCGATCAGCTGACTGTCCCCCAGTGGCCCAAGTCGGGATGCCAACAGCTGGCTCTGCCTGCCACGGGGCCCCGGGCTCCGGCTCGGCGGGAGGGGCGGCGGTGGCAGCTGGCGCGGCCGGGTCCCTCTCCCGTCCCCGCCTGGCCGTCCGCTGCAGACGTGGGGGGGGGGGGGGCTGGCTCCTCGCTCCTGGCAGGGCCTGGGTGTGCCGTGACGCATGAGTGTCCTCTGGTCCCTACATTCCCACATCGAGCCCCACAGCTGACCCTGGGGTCACCTGGCTGGAACCAGGCGTGGAAGGCCTTTTGAGACCGTGAAACAATTGTGTCTTCACGTAACCTGTGCTACTGTTGGAGAATATTCTCCTTTCAATGCATCTGACCCGGGAGCTCATTCTGAGCTCCTCGTTTTACATTCTAGGCTGTGCAGAATTACCCCGAAATTCTGGAAAGGGAAACCCCCATCCCTGCCACCCACAGCCACGAATGGAATCAGGAAAGTCTCCAAAGAATCAAATCAATCTCAAAGACTAGTTAATGTGACTGTGTCAGTAAATTAAGAAACTGGGCCATTCAGCCCATGGAGAGCCCGCCCCTGCGCGTAATAATTTGGAATTCAGCTTCCAGCAAATTTCATCAACTGGCTTTGATTCTGGAGTTCAGCCCCCCAGTGGGTTCTAACAGTGCGAGGGGATTACACACCCCAAACGCCGAAACGCCACCGGCCCATCCGGCTTCTCTGGAGTTAAACCCTGAGCATCTCAGTGATCTCAAGGATACAGTTATCACGAGTGTGAACATCCTTTCTGGATACAAGATCAGAAACTCTGCACATTCAGCTCAGCTCCCGGTGGATCCCGGGCCTGCCGTCCGGTCCCCCTGCACCGCCGGCACGGCAGCCTCCCTCTGCAGACACTCCCACCGAAAGGGCTGCTCTCTACGCACGAGGCAGACTGATAAAGACGCCCTCCGCTGAGCCACTCGCCCTCTGCCCGAGATGGTCCCGTGACCGCCAGCCCACAGGACTAGATGCTTGGGGCCTCCCAGTCCCCCTCAAGCCCTGCCTGGGCTGGCACCTGCCAGCTCCCATCCGCCTGTGGCTCGCCCTCACCCCCCCTGCTGAGCCACAGAAGCCTCTCCCCTGCTCCTCAAAACACAGCAGTCGCCCCTGCCTCAGGACCTTTGCACTTGCTGCTACCTCCACCAGGAAGCTCGCTCCCGGCTTATCTTCTGGTCTGCTTCTGCACTTTCTGCAGAGTGGTCCTCACATGCCACCTTGCTTTTCCGGACTCTGTCCCTTCTTACCGACCTGCCTCCACCTGTGTGATCCTCTCTCTGCCTTCTCCGGCTCCAGGTTTTTCTGCTCCTTCTGTCTGCTGCTCCCATTAGAATGTCGGTTATGTAAGGACAGGCCGTGTGGTTCACTTTGTAGACCGAGCGAGCGCCTAGATGGGCCACATGAGGACCCCCCCCCAAATTCCTGAGCCGTCCCCTGGTGGAAGGGAGCCCTGCCACCTGACCTCAGCCTGTCTTCACAGAGAAGTTCCTCAGCCTCCACCGGTATGTGGCCTTGGGGACCGTGTTTCACAACAGCCACTTCCTCAGGTGGGGGCCCGGGCCTGGCTCTTACATCTCTAGTCTTGGTGGCCGAGTGGTTAGGTGGTCTTATCAGTTGGAAAGTTCACCAGCAAACTGAGACGCAGAATGCAAATTGCGCCCATCCCTCCTTTAGTAGGTCCCTCGGAGGCCACTGTGTGCCGGTGCTTTGTCAGATAAAGCCGTGGTGGGTGGCGGGTGCGGACTTGGTTATCGTCTGGGTGACTTGATGGCGTTAAGTGGAGTTCACTGTCGGCATGTTGACGTGATTTTCCACTTGTGATCATTTCTACTTATTAATCGTTTATTCATCATAACTATTCTTGCATTTGTGTTGTGCACTGTATCTTGATTATTTTATAAATTTTACCAATACTACTCGATTTCATCTTCCTGAGAACCTGGTGGAATTTCAGTGCAGACCCAAGGCTTCGGGAGGCAGAGGAAGCGTGGACATGCTCATGGAGTGCAAAGGTGTCCCCGCTCGGCAGCGCCGAGCACATGCCAGGCCCAGTGGAGGCACTGGGTCAGAGCTGGGAGCCTTGGAGCACACCATCCCCACAGTTGACTGTGAGTTGTGTTCTGGGCTCAGAGGTGGCAAGAACTGGTATAGAAGGTTAGGCTGGTGGAGGTGCTTCCCAGGAGTCCCTGGGAGCACTGGAGTGTGAGGCAGGGGGCTACCCTGGGGGTCTCCTGGCCACAAGACGAATTCCCCAACCAGCAGCCTGTGGTGTCACCCCTGAGACAAAGCTGGCACCAGACACTCATTGTCTCCTGGCCAGTGGGCACTGTTTAAGAGCAAGAGAGACACGGACATGCAGGTGCCAGCAAGGGGTGACGGGGTGGGGGTCTCAGTGAGTGGAGTAGGTCTCAGCTGGTCCTGGGGTACATGGCCCTACAGGAGGGGACCTGAGCAAGGAGATGCTTCGGGCTGGGGGCCACAGATGTGGGAGGGAGGGTGACTGAAGTGGAGGGGGAGGTAGAGAGAACCGTGAGCCTGGGTCTGGGGGACCCCACTGTGGGGTCCACTCCCCTGCGGAGGGGCCTGCCTGGCAGGGGGGCCAGGGGAGGGTGCCCTCCCCACAGGGATACTGTAGGACGGCTGTGGGCAGGGGCACAGAAGGCTGCTTTCAGCTTGATGCGCGTGATCTGCTCTGAGAGCACCTGCTGCGTGTCGGGAACCTGGGGTATCAGAGGGAGCACATGCTGTGGCTTGGGCTACCCCAGAATCATTCTTGAAAAACCTTGTACTGGCTTTATCAGAAGAACACATGTCCGCACGTGAAGTCAGATTGATGACCAAGCCCGAGTTGATGGAGAAGGGCCCCAGCCGTCTTCTGTCGGTCCCCAGCTGGGCTCTCGCCCCTCCTTTCCTAGACGCCACCCCCAGGAAGTGGCTCCCAAGCCAGAGGCACAGTCAGGACCCCGGGAGGCCATCAAACACAGACTGCCGCCCCCAGGCTGTGGATTCAGAAGGTCTGGGTGGCCTGGTCTCAGGTGACCCCATGCTGGGTCCTCGTGGTCACGAGCCGTACTCCAGGGGCCTCCGTCACCTGCTACAGTGAACGCTCCTTGTTTGTTTCCATTTTATTTAGTTCAGACATTCTCTGCTGTGTCCCTTGCCCTTTCGGACTCCCTGTCGCCAGACACCCACACCTCTATACCCTGCCGCCGTGCAACCATGCCCCAGTTTGGAAAACTGACGTTGGGGCTCTGGACTGACCGAGGCTCTCTGCTCCCTGCCGACACGCACACTCTCACACACACGCACAAACACACACACACGCACATGCGTGTGCACGACAGAGGCACATGTAACTTTTGGAGAAGGGCTAATAACTGGTTTCTCAGCCTTTCACTCTGTCCGCAGAAACTGTGCACTTCTCAGTAGGGTCAACGCGTCTCATTGCACTTCTCAGTAGGGTCAACGCGTCTCATTGCACTTCTCAGTAGGGTCAACGCGTCTCATTGCTTCTCGTTCCCTTCCCTTCTTCACCTGGCAGGCCTCCCTGGAGCGCTCCCCAGTCCCTGCCCTGCACCTGCAGTCTGCTGACCCAGAGCTGTGTATACAGCCGCTGACCCTCTCTGCTCTCTAGCTGGGGCCTCTCTGGGCCCCTGTCCTGGGTTCTAATCTCAGAGCTGATCCCTTCCTTTTTCTGAGTTAATTCTCATGTTCCGGGGAATGTGTCTTCAGTGGCTCCCTGGAAAGGAGGGTTTTGGAGCCCGGATGCCTGGGGCTGTCTATGCGCCTACCCCACAGCTGGGGGTCTGGCGGCAGGAAGAACTTCCAGCCATTCCTGCGTCCCCATTCTCACTGTTGCCGGACCTTAACGGCACAACCGACTCTGCTCTCTCTGTGAGTCGTAAGGTCTCTTCTTGCCCAGATGATGTGGACTTTCAGGAGGACATGATAGGCAGAGGTATACACGTGCAGGGCCTTCCTTTTCCCCATAGGTGACCTGTCGTGGCTCAAGTGGCTACAGCAAAGGCCACAGACCAGGCCAGCGGTGGGGGTGGGGGTGGGGGTGGGGGTGGGGGGGCCGTCAAGAGCTGAAATCTATTTCTGGCTGGTCTGGTGCTGGAGGTCCCAGATCAGGGAGCCAGCCAGGCAGGTCCTGGAAGAGCCTCTTCTTAGTGTAGACGGCAGCTTCTCCCTGTGTCCTCTCACCTGGCAGGGGGCTGACGGGGCTCCAGTCCCATCATGGGCCCCACCATAGGAACCCAATTTCCCCCCAAGACCCCACCCCCTAACGTAGTCCCCTCGGGCACTGGATTTCAACATATGCCTTTGGGAGACGAACACTCAGACCAGGGCATGAGCCTTTCAGCATCCAGGGAGGGATAGCGACTGTCCTTCCAATGACATCATGACCTGTATAAGCAGATGGCTGCTGACGTAGGGTGACAGACCCCAGCATTGAGAGCAACCTGGACGGGGACCCTCAGGCTCCCTCAGGGGGACCCGAGCTGCCCAGCACTCACCTGCAGAGGTCATCCTGGAGGGAGGGAGCAGGAGTCCTGGGTAGAACAGGGCTGGGGAAACAATAAAGCTGTTTTCTGCCTGCACCCACCTGTTTATTCAATAACGCCGTACCTCATAGGGAACCCCCGCCCCCTTGGGTGGACCTGGTGATCCTGGACCAGAGTCTCTCCTGGTGGCCCTGTGTGGCTGGGAAGGGCCCCTCTATGGACATCGCCCCCGGACGCCCAGCCAACCGTGCCAGCCCTCCGATGCCAGGTCTTGCCTGGGGCTCCGTGGTCTATGCCCACCACCCCCACATGGCAGCAGCCCACTGTTCCGAAATGGGGCTGGCAGTCTTCGTCTGTGACGACCCCCTCTCCCAACTGCTGCTTTCCGTTCCAGCCGCCTCCACCTCTCACCAGCAGCCTGGAGTCTTGGGATGTTGTCGAGACTAACACAGGCGTTCACCCCACTCTGGTTCTCTAGAATCTTATGGTGCTTTTTCAGTTAAAGAAAATAATTGACTGAAAGAAGGAAAAAGAAGCTGATGTCCCTCTGTCCTGACCACAATGTCACGTAAAACAAAGCAGCTTCTAGTGTGTCAATTACGGGCCCAGTGAGGTCTCAGCGAGCGTCTCTCTGCACGAGGAAGGAAGCATAAGTACTTGTGGGTTTAGGACAAAAACCCGGGGCCGTAACCAGGGTGAACTAAAGATCAAAGAGGCTGGGGGAGACAACGTGCACCCAACGCTGTGGCTCCATCATGGGGGCAAACCTGCCGGGAGGGGGACGCTGTGTGGGAGACTCAACGGGTCCTGCACAAAGTCTGTGGAGAGGGACCCTGGGAACATGCCCGGCCCTCCGCAGGTAGGGGCTGAGCCGTCAGCGCACCCCGGAGCCACTGGAGCCACATGAGCCGTCCCCAAGAGCACCTCATGTCGCATTTTCTGCTTGGTCTTCGGCTGCTAACATGGCTTCCTGACTTCTGTGCTCTCTGGAGCGGCTGGATGCTGCCCGCGGTGTCCCCAGTCCCCTGCAGCGATGATCCCAGAGCACGAGCCGTCTACCCCGCCCCCGCCCCGCCGTGAGGGGCTGACACCAGAAAGCAAGTGGAGTTTCTTAAAGCAACTTGCGTTTTGACCCCTTGTAGGTAGAGACCTCAGCACAGTGAGTTAGGATCCCAGGGAAACGTGGTCGTTCTCTCAAGGTCCAAAGAAGATGAGGTTTGACCTTTTACTATTCCCTTTTCAAAGCTGTTTCTAGTTCATCTTTATGAGGGCAGAGCTCCCATTTTAACCACAAAATTAACAATAGGTCGTTTGTGTGCATGGGACGGGTAGGACAAATGAGCACGTGACCCCCTGGCTTCGGGGACGACCTGGACCGGGTCGGCGCCGGCGGCCGGTAGGACACACCCACTCGGCGTCCCGCTGTCCATCCGTTTCGTGGCTAGCCGCCGCGCACTTTTCATAAAACTGGCAGAATACTGAAAGACACGTGCGTACTTTATTGAGTTGACACTTTGCAAAGAAAAGTTCACATCAAGGAAGCCAGAATAGAAACACTGTGGGTGGCGACCTGGTGGCGGGGTCGGTGGGCGGGGAGTGGGGGGTTGGGGGCGGGGGAAGGGTGAGCTGGGGCGCCTCCTCCCGGGTCCGACCACCCCGGCTCCTGAACCAGAGGCAGCAGTGCACACCACGGCTTTCTTCACTCTGGGGGAGGCCCCCGCTTCCCGGCTGCAGTCCGGTGTCTGACCCCAGGCGCCCGCACCCGGCGAGCGTGCAGCGCAGCTGCACCTGTGCTTGGATGGGGCGCAGCTCCCCGAGCCCAGAGGGGGACGGGGCGCCCATGGATGGTGCCTCGAGGGCCGCGTCCTCCGGTGTGAACTGCAGTCAATGGTCTGTCTTTAGAAACTATCCTGGGACGAGGGTCCCCAGAAGAAAGGTGCCCGAGCGTGAAGCTGAACCCCACCGCCGCGCACCCGGGGAGGCCGCTCGAAGCCTCCCGCCAGGAGGAGCCGCAACACTGTGTTCTTGCGAAGCGAAGCGCTCTCCGCACTGGAGACAAAGTTGCCTTTGCAGAGGGCACTGCTCCTCCGGCCGGGCCGCTCCTCCCTCAGGTTGCCGGCTTGAGGCTGGTGCAACCCCCCACGAGATAAAACCCCCTTTTAGCGCATTAATCGAGGACCTTTGACCTGGCGGAGTCAACCTCCTCCCCCGCATCCTCGATTCGTTCTCGGCGTCTGAGGGTCTGGCGCGGCGCGTCTCGCAGGTCGGCCGGATTCAGGGAGATGGTCCGCGCGAGCCAGCGCCCCTGGAGGCTTTGCTCCGTGCACACACGGCGGGAACGCGCGGCTCTCACCGCGGCTGGGCCAAAACGTCTCCGGGAAACCAGCGGCAGGGTCCGCGGTTGCCCCGTGTCCAGTCCTACGCCGAGCACGGCAGCATCACAGATGCGGGCCTCTGTTCCACACGCCCAATCACACAGCAGCCCGGTGCGCAGACACAGCTGACCCCACGAACCGGACCGCCGTCCCTGCGCGAGGAGGCCGCGCTGCGCCCCGCGGAAACCCACACCTCCCAGCTTTCAGCCGCTGATCCCTCCTCCTCACGACCCCTCCAGCGAGGGGAAAACACTTGTATTCTGTTTCATGTCAGTTTACTGTTTTTATCTACCTTTGTCGTCTTCTGCCCAAGTCACCTGTCTCCATCCGCGTCTCCGGGTCTTTCCATTTGCCTTATCGGACCATCACCCACCTTTGGCTTAGAGTCTTCAGGGCTCTTCCCGGGCCCTCTGGCTGCACATACCCTCGAGATGCTTCCGAGGGCTGTTAGGATGTGGGTTCTCATGCACTGCCTGGGTCCCATGGGACGGGTCCCTGCAACCATGAACTGAGGGTAGCAAGAAAGAAGTCTAATACCTAAATTATCATTCCTCCATTATGTGTGCCCTCGAGGATGCCGGACCGAGTGGTGTGCAGCCTTGGGTGTGGAGGGAGCAGGTTGCCAACGCTCAGCCCTAAAGAGGGCACCGATGCGTCTCTTCATCACGGCTTCCTCTGGGCCAACCGGACCCCCTGGTCCCGCCGTGCACTAGCTGCGCATGAGCCTGCCCCAGCCCGGGAGCCGGAGCTCGTCACAGGAGCACAGCGGCCCACCCGGCCTCGGACCTGTTGACGTCACACTCCGTGTCCCGTCAGTGGCCAGGGGATGCGCTGTGATGCTTCAGCAGCCTGGGAGCAAAGAGCGTCTCCACAAAGCACTCACCGTTTTGAGTGACCGCGTCTTGGTGAGGAAGGTGGTGGCCGGGGGTCCAGCACGAGTACCACGAGTGAGCTCTGGCCCGAAACTCCGGCTGCAGCTCCCACAGGTGTCCTGAACCGTGCTGGACAGGGTTGCCCTGGGTTTGCCAGGAAGCTACGGATGGTGGGTCACACATGGGAAGGGGGTCACGGGTAGGAAGAGTGGGAAGAGGCGCCCGCTACAGGACAGTTGTTTCTCGCACAGGAAACGTGGTCAGGGGAGATCCTGGCAGAGGGGCTGCTGGGTGAGGCTGTGTCCGCAGACCCAGCACTCACGTGACTCTGCTCCAGAGAAAAAAGGTGGGTGCTCTAGACCGGTTCCTGGCCACACACAGTGCCAGACCCCACACATCCACAAAGCCATGCGGTTCACAGTTGTCACCAACTCAGGAGATCTCTGACCTCCCGAAGGCAGTCAGAGCCAACCTGACCCCATCTGCTTCTGCACAAGCCGTGCCTCGTACACAGGGGTCCCCACCAAGCAGGGGGGACCTGGCTGGTCACAGAGGTGCCTGAGCTGCCCCCAGGCCAGGGGCATGGAGCCCAGAGGTGAAGCCTGACTGGGGGTCACAGAATGTCCTGGACTCAGTCCCGCTCCCTCCCCGCTGTCTTTGCTCCTCTGGTTCCCGCGGTGTCCAGGACAGCCCTGCCCCCACCAGGACACTCTCAACAAGAGACACAGGGTGGGCTCCCCAGTCTTGCTCAGCTTGAATGAATTTGCTCAATATTTTAAGTGAATTAATTATTTGAGACTCTTAATGTCACAGCTACCACTTATGTTAGCCGTCACACCTTCTTTATATAAAGAAAAAGAATCCCAAGTTCCTAGGGTTTTGCTCTAAAATGCTCTATAGCCAATACCCAGTGGGCTCTTGAGTTGGGAGATGCTGTAACAAATGTGAGAAAAAGGCCCCTTTCCTCTATGTTCACGAAGGCCCTGTGTTCGGCGGGGGATGGGGTGGGGCAGGCGCTTCCTGCTGCCGCTGTAGAGGTGAGAAGCATCCTATACCCAAGGTCACACGCCAAGATCAGGCAGACGAAGTGTCTCGCCACCAAGTCAGAGATGAGTTGTTTGGGCTCAGAGGCCTGGCTGCTGGCTCTTCCACACCGTGTGTGACATCACAAGGGAAATGCAGCTCTTGCGTGGGACTTGGGGTCTGCCCTACACCAGGGCTCACGTGGGGTGGGGAGCCTGTTTCCTCCTGGGCCTCCTCCTGAGAGTGTGTGTGCGAGCATCCCCGCCAGGCCTCAGGGCTGGCGGCGGGCTGGGGGCGGCCCCTGTCAGCCCAGCTCAGGCCGCTTTAGCATCATGGACCCATAATCCCGATTATCTGAATGTTGCTGCGTCTGTCTTCGGCGCAGCAGAATCATTGCTCCTGGCCGAGCCCGGCTCAGAGTCAGGGCGAGGAGCGGTGCCTTAGAAAGGAGACGTGCTGCACGGCTGGGGGCGGTTGGGGCCCACGCAGTTCCACGTCCGCAGAGCCACGTCCACAGTTCCATGTCCGCGGAGCCACAGAACGGTCTGCCGTCCAGGGGAGCTGCCTCCCTTCCAGAGCGGCCCTGCGCGGGGCCGAGGAAACAGTGCGTGTGAGGGTCTGGCCTCCTGCTTCTGTGGGAGGAGAGAGGACAGATGTGCTGGCAGCATATTAGCTGTCGGCATAATTACGTTAGATGCGACACGAGCGGTCCCCGACTCCATCGCCGGCGCTGGGTCCTCACGTGAATTCTCAGAGGGGGTCCTGCTTACACATAATTGTGCCTTCGAGCTACACGCAGGAAGGCTCTGTGTGATCAACTTGCCAGAGGATTTGAAAGGTAACCCCGTCCCTCTCCAACTGCTTTTCTAAATACAACATCCTCGGGGGCAGCCATCCATCCAGAAGCAAAATATTAGAGGAACAGGAGAAATCGGCAGAACGTAAACAAGCCCTGCTCCCGGCCCGGCACGGTCCCTGCCTCGTCCGCTCTCCGGTGTTCTCGGAAAGTCTCCCTCTCCTTGTCCGCGCCCGTCCGTAGCATCTGCAACCCAGGTTTGTGGGCCCCGAACAGAAGTCCAAAAGGCGCTTTCTGGGACAAGCCGACGTTTCTGCGGAAGGTGTGTCCTGCTCGGAGACGCGGGGGCAGGCAGCCCTCGCCGGAAGTGGACGCAGGTGCCCGGGGTGTGGAAATCTCACAGAACTGTGAACACAAGTCGTGGCAGTAATGAGCAGGGGTGGCAGGTCGCGGCCTGGAAGGAAATTAGAACATAAGAAGCCCATCGAGTTTATATATATCAGCAAAGAACAGTTAAAATGTCACACAGTCTGTGTCCGCATCTACCTTTCTCTCCGTAGGCGGACGCATGCCTACCGTCTGCACACACACCGCTTACAATGCACCCATTAATCCAAAATCCCTAGGCAGAAATCTAATAGAATCGGTTTACCTTCTCTATGTCGAAAGCTACAAAACTCAGGCTAAAAATCAGAGAGAGAAATGCAGAGATATTCCCGTTTGCGGACTGGAGGACTTGTGTTGTTAACACGTTGCTTCTTTCCTACCCAATCGATGGTTTCAGCACAAGATCAGCCAACGTGCCTGAAGCTGTTGCGTAGTAGACGGGGACTCACCGAGTCTAAAACGCATACAGGAGAGCCGCAGCCAGGAAGCGCTAACCCAACGCGGCGGAGAAGCTGCGGTTGGCAGGGCCCATGCGCCCGGCGCAGGTGTTGTGGTCAAGCGGCAGGGACAGGTCCTCCTGGCTGCGGCGAGAGGACAGGCCCCCGGTCACGGGGGGTGGAGGACACAGAGGCAGAGCCACACACGTGTGCAGCTGCTCCCGGGAGCCAAGCGAGGACACGTCAGTGAGAATGACGCCTTCTCCGTAGACACTGACCGACCGGCCATTCGCCTGCAGCCGGCCACTCAGGAACCAAAGGAACCAAGACATGCCTAAGCCTTCCACAGACATGAGCTCAAAGTGATGCACACTCAAATGTCGCACACAAAACGGTAGCATTTCTAGAAGGAGACGTCTGGAGGCCTTTGGGTCTGGTGACTAGTAAGAAAGTCTGGTGTCCTCCACGGGATCCTGGAGAAGGAGGTAGAGACGAAAGCCGTCCGAGTCAGGTATGGGCCGTGGCTCATGATAACGTACTGACGTTGGCTCGTGAGCTGTGACAGATGAGACCGCACTGAACTAAGACCCAGTAAGAGGTAAAACTGGGTCCCTGGAAACCCTGGTAGCATTTTCACAATTCTCTGTCATTCTATAACTGTTTAAAAATAAAGTTTTTCTTAAAAGCAGAACCAATACTAACCTGAAGATTTTACTAGAACACACATTTCTGTCGCATATCAGGAAGTAACGCTGATGGCATGGGGTCCCCATACCAACACGGGCCCTGGATGACCTCCGTCCCACCGACCCTACCCTCCTGCCCGCAGTGCCCTTGCCCCCGACCAGGACAAGGGGCCAAGTCACGGGCAGAGCCACACGGGAATGCTTCCCCCACGCGAGGGTGAGGCTAGATGGGGCGGCGGAGGGTCCAGGCCTGCCCAATGCCTGGCAGTCCGTTCCCTGCTCTAGAGCGCGCGGCTAAAAATCCTGAGTGGATCGGGCAGCGAAGCCAGGCTGGGATTCGATCTGCCTCCCAACAAGGGCAAAGTCCAGGGTCTGCCCCACCCCCACCTGTGCACAGAGGACATTGAAGGGGCTCCTTGGGCCAGAGCCACTGTAGTCCAAGTATGTGACTTGGCCTATGGTCCTTGCAGTAAGATGGCGGTCTGGGTATTGGGGCCGCACCCCCCACAGGGATGGATCCTGCCAAGTTCCCCACCTCAGCCTGGCCCCTGGGAACTTCTGGTGGCACGTACTTTGGAAAACTGTGGCTTTCAGGCTCATTCTCCAACAGCTGTCAGTGGCCCCGTGATGGCCAGGCTACCTGAGGTGCAGGGGGCTGGACCATGCCCCAGAGCTGTCCACGTGTGGATCCCAGAATCCGGGACCGTGCTGCCTTCTGTGCCAAAGGAACTTTAAAAGACATTTAAGTTTGATGTCTTTGGGTGCAGAGACCATGCCCTGGGTGTGTCTGACGCAGTCAGAAGGGCTCCTTATGAGGAGCCGGAGGGTTGGGGCGAGACGGCAGAGACACGAGCCCGAGGCGGGACGAGGCCGTGAGGCAACAGCGCAGATAGCCTCCAGCAGCCACAGACGGTGGGGGACAGATTGTCCCTGGAGTCGCAGGTAGGAAGCAGCCAGGGACACCCCGGATCTACCCCGCATCTACCCTGGCCTCCATTCTGTGAAGGACAGATTTGCGCTGTTGCAGCCGTGAAGTTCCCATCTGTGACCGCAGCCAGGGGGGACGGAGGCGGCTGCGGGCCCGGAAGAGGCACCTTCAGTCCTTTGCCAGCTGCCCACTCAGGCCACCCCAGTGCTGTCTCAGTCCGATGGGAAAGCCTTGCCTTTCCCTGTCCGTGGTGTGGGTTAGAGAGGGCACCGCCACGGTGCTCAGAAAGGATCCCGGTCAGGTGGTCGGAGCATGTCAAACGGACAACAGCCGTGAAGGCGGGGCTGTCTTTCTGCATAGACGTCAGTATTTGCAGCCGTAAGCCTTGGTTCTGTGGGAGCAGCGGCTGCGGGGCCCAGCGGGCCAGTGTGTGGGTTGTGGTGGGTCTAACCCATGACCCTTTGTGTCCTCGGCCAAGAAGTGTCCGTGAAACCAGGGAAACCATGCTGGGCCTGGGGGCATCATATAGGCTGGTGAAAAGGGCCGGTCCCCAAGCTGCCTCTCCCTCTCCAAGAGGGGACTGGGCTGTGGGCGGGGCAGGCCTGCCGGCTGCTGGACAGTGACCCTGCATCCTCCTGCAGATGACGCAGCCGGAGATGTCGTGTGGCTCCAGAGATGAAGGCTCTCCGGGTCTCACTGCCTGGCCGGGGCCCACAGAGTCATACACACGCCAGGGTGTGGGCCCCATGCAATACGGCATCTCACATACTATACACGACACAGCAGCTATGTAACGTAATACAAGCTACGCGACCAGAGCGCATGGGCCACATACGCCGTGCGCTGGCCCCGTCCTGGGTGTGACGGACCCCGTCCTCAGTGTGACGGACCCCGCTGACTGCAGCGCCGGGTGTGTACGTCAGCTCAGCAGTTTTTCAGGACTTTTTAAAAAGTGATCTCTAGACCTAGTGTGGGGCTTGAACTCACGACCAGAGATCAAGAGTCACGCACGGCAGCAACCGAGCCAGCCAGGTGCCCCGATTTCGGCAAATATTAATCCGTTCTCGCTGCCTCATCTGAGTGGGAGGCTCTTCCCTTTATCCTGTTGTGGATCAGATCATTTCTTTCCTCCAAAACTGGTGACCTGAAATCTGCAGAACGTGCACGTTTCACAGGGAGTGTGTACCTCTCCCGGGGGAAGGGCTGCTCTCCGCCAGCGTCTCTGAGCCCGCGGCTCTGCTGGAAGGGAGGCCGGAGCCGACATCACGGCTGTCCGGCAGGCGCGCCCTCTCCTGCCCCCTGATCAGATATGTGCGGCGTTGACAGCAAATTCGAACACATGTTTCTCCTGTAGGTTTTGACAGAGTGCTGTTATTTCCTGTATGGGAACAGTCCAATTTCCTGCTCACCGTGTGGGTTTCTCGGGCCTGGGCTGCAGGATAAAATCTCCCAGCCGCCCTGAGTGTGGTTTGAACCCTGGAGATGTCTGATGAAGGACCTGATTGAATCCATTCTCTCCGCCCCGAACTTCACGCCAGGATGATCACTCGTCTCTGTTCATAAAGCTGGGGCCAAAGGAGCAGAAATGTGATTAGAACCTCCACGGCAGGCTCAGACACGGAAAGCACCGAGCACCGAGCCTCCGTGGGCTCCCGGCCAGTGTTGGACGGCGTGGGCGCTCACCTCACAGCCAAGGAGGGGAAGCCTTCATGGTCGGAGCCTGTGTGGCCCCCACGGTTCCCTTTGCCACCAGCTCCGAAGGCCGCACCTCCAGGAGCCCATGGCGGCGGGGAGCAGGGGCGGGGCACGGCGGGCTGTCGGCGTCTTCCCGTTTCTTGACTGGATTATTCGTTTGTTGGGTTTTGGGTTTGAGTTCTTTATAGACCCTGGGTATCAGCCCTTTGTCCACAGCGTCATTTGCGAGTATCTTCTCCCATGCCGTGGGCTGCCTCTTTGTTTCGCTGACTGTTTCCCTTGCTGTGCAGAAGCTTGTTGTCTTGCTGAAGTCCCCGTAGTTCATTTTTGCTTTTGTGTCCCTTGCTTTCAGAGATGTGTCTTGCAAAAAGTTCTTTTGTCCAAGGGACGGGGGAACGGGGTGACGGGAGTTAAAGAGGGAATGTGATCTGGTGAGCACTGGGCGTTATATTCAACTCATGGGTCACTGGACATTATATCAAAAACTAATGATGTACTATGCCTTGGCTAATTGAATTTAAATGTAAAAAGAAAATCAGCATCTTCCCAAGGGTGGTCATTTGCTGTGAAGTGTCAGGTGAGGTCCCCAAACATTCCTCAAACCTCACTTGAAGTGCCTTTTCAATGACTTAAGACCAAGACTACCCAGTCTGGCCACTCACTGTGTATTGTACCTGCAGGAAGGGGCCTCCCGTCCTCAGCACCCAGACCCCCAGTTCTCGGGGTGTGTCCTGCAGGAGAGGAGGAAGATGGCAGGCGCTCGGCTGCGAATGTGGATTTCTGCGCGTCTGTGCAAAGGGAGATCTTCCGTGTGGCTCACGCTCCCGGAACATAGAAGCCGCTGGCACTGGGTCCACATCACGGAGTTCCCGCCCAGCTGACGATCGTCTAGTAGGGAGTGAGACAGCTCCGGGTGTTAAGAGCATCTCATCTGCACTGTAACCCAGCAGAACGGAGAGCATGCCCGCTTTCCAGGACACGGACCCATGGACTTAAAGGTGGCCTCCGCGCTGGCGGAGCTGAAGCAGGGGCCGTGAGGTGGGGCTTCCCTTCCCGGCGCAGAGACATCGTTTTAGACGTTCCCTGTGGTGACTGAGCCCCGCGCGACATTTCCAGGAGGAGAGTCCCCTAACAGCCTCCTGGTGTCGGAGCAAGGGCAGAGGACGCGCACGGGGTACTGAGCACACGGAGGGAGAGGACTCGCGAGGAAGCGAGGATGGAGATCGGGCTCGCGGGGGACAGCCTCTCCAGGGCAGCTCGAAGGCGGCCTCCAGGCTGCTGAGGGCAGCGGCGCTGTTCCATTTTGTTCACCAAAAAACGCTTGTTTTCCTAAACATTTTAAGATAAATGTCATTTTAAAGTCTCAGAAATAACAGCAGTCATTGTTCCCGTGGTCTGTAAAGTGACGTTTGCAAAAGCTGTTGGTTGCAAATACTCGGGGTCCCCCGGGGCCCCCGGACCGAAGGACGATAGGAGGCAGAGGACAGAGGCGTCTCGCGTGGTCGCCTGCAGCGGCACAGACACGCAGAGAACCCCGGTCCTCAGCCACCCCCGTGAGCTGCCCTGCGCCGTGCCGGGTGGTGTGCAGCTGGGGCAGCGTCTACACGGTGCCTCCCAGGGGAGAAATACAGACCTTTATTCCGGCCTGTCTCCCAGGCTTCGGGAGTCGACGATGCCTTTGCCTCCTTCTTGCTCTCCCCCTTCTCTGAGGCTTTCCCCGTCTCCGTACGGCTGCACATCGTGCAACGGCTTCGGAGGGGAGAGTCTAGATTCTCCTCAGTCCTCCTCTGTTGATGGGGAAACACTTGTATTTTCTCTAGGACTTGAAAAGGTCATTTTCTTAATGACCTTTTTTCCTATTTCCCTTTATGGCTTTTACAGCTGAATCCCACCCAGCTCTGGATTTAAATAGAGACTCATGGAAGTGCCCAGAATATTGCTTACTGTTTGGTAGAAGGAAAAACAACCTGATGACCTCTATGGGAACTGTTGGACTTAACTGATAATCAGAGATGGAACTTCAAGCTTGGTTGCTTCCTTTAAAGCAGTGAACCTGCACATGTAGCTTCAAAGCTCCCAGACCCCAGACAGCCCCTGGAGTGAGGGGTTTAAAACACTGCCAATATGACAACATGCGTTAGAGGGGATTTATGTGGGGGTGGGGAACATAAACCACATGTCCAAATCAAGAATAGTGCCTGTTTATATGTCATTCTTTTTTTTTTTTAACTCATTATTTTTTAAAGTTTTCCAAAAGGAATTTCAAGATGCCAGTAGGTATCTTCACTAGGCCTCCGGGTCTGGTGTACACACTTAACCCCCTAAGGATTATGCAGGAGGCTCTCGCTTTGTCTCCAGGTCTGCCGCCGCTGTGCACAGGCGAGCCAGCTGTGCTCGAGCTCACAGTGCGAGCCTTGGGCTATGATCTGAAGTCTGTGCGTGAGAATGGGGCGTCTCCACACACCCCAAGCGTGGGCTACGAGTTCCTCATGTGGGCCACCAGCCTTGCCATGGAACCTCCCCTCTCAGAGC
The DNA here is from genome assembly GCF_022355385.1 of Mustela nigripes. Classification (NCBI taxonomy): domain Eukaryota; kingdom Metazoa; phylum Chordata; class Mammalia; order Carnivora; family Mustelidae; genus Mustela; species Mustela nigripes. Next base: position 1,413,154 of record NC_081568.1, read on the forward strand.
CTCTGTGTCCTGTCTCAGTGCAGCCATCTTCCTGTGTTCTCTCACCTTGTTTGGGTTTTCTGCAATTTGACTCTTGCCTGAGCCCGATAGCTGCTCCGGGTCTTCACTGCCCAGGCCTGTCACTGGGCTGCCAGGCCACTTTCCCTGATGCTAGGGCCTCAGTGCCTGTGAACCGAGGGCTGGGGGCACCGTGCATGGCTGGAAGTCACCTTCCTGGGTTTTGGCACGCACGCCTCCACAGGAAAGCCCTCCCTGATTACCGGCCGGCTGGGACTACCTGGTCAGTTCACAGTCTCCGTCCTTATAACCTGAGAAAAAGTTCTATGAAGATGTAACCACAAACCTTCAACACACTGAACACTCTGTCCTGAGCATCTTGATACAGTTGTGTCCTTTTCTGGAAAGGTGATTCAAATCATGTTCTCAAAAGCTCCTTGTGAGCAGGAAACGCTGTTCTGTATTCATAAATGTTGTCATTGGCAAGGGACGATTGATGAATCAAGAACGCGGGCAGACCCTTATTTTCACCCAGAACCACTTCATTGTCAATGATCTCTAAAAAAATATATAAATGTTAAATAATATTCAACCTAAATATTTCTCGCAGGTGAGTTTGAATGAAGCAAGTAATGCCAAAGGGAGCTAGTGGGCTGTCACGCATGGGCATCGCACGCGCGGGACCTCGGGGCAGTCTGGGGCACTGAGCCTTTCAGAGGCAGGAGGAGGAGGAAGAGAAGTTCTGGGAGAGAGAGGAAAGGAGGGATTTGCCAGAATACCGCGGTGGATGTGTCTACAGCGTGTTTGCTGCTTGGTCAGTTTCTAGGGTTTTCCACACAAGGCTTTCTTTCCCAGACCTCGCGTGTGCTTGGTTAAGACTTTTCACTCCACAACTTGCACTTTGAAAGTACAATAGTTAGACAGAGAGCTACCTTACAAAAGAAACTAACAGACCTAGTAGAACGGTCTGTAGAAAGGGTTAGAGCTAAAACAGAGCTTGGTGAGGATGCTGCAACTTTTTTTGCAATTTTTACATTTGTTCATTAGGGGCATTCCCATGTACGTCCTGGCCCCACACGCTCTCGTCCTCCCCTGCTAGGCATGCCCCCACCAGAGTGGCAGATTTGTTGTAATTGATGGACCCACATGGATGCGTCCTCATCATCCAGATCCCACAGAGCACATTAGGGTCACTCTTGGAGCTGTACCTTTTGTAGGTTTGCAGGAACGTATATGACAAGTACCCACCATCCCAACATCACACAGAGTCGCTTCACGGCTCTGGAAACCTTCTGTGCTCCCCTGCCCCACTCTGACTTTTGGCAGCCACTGATCTTTCTACTGTCTCCGTAGTTTGGCCTTTTCCAGAACGTCACAGAGTTGGAATCCTACAGAAGGTAACTTTTTCAGATTAGCGTCTTTCACTTAGTCATATGCCTTTAAGGTTCTTCCATGTCTTTTCATGGCTTGACAGCTCATTTTTTAGCTTGGAATAACACTATACCATCCAGATGTACTATGGCTGGCTTTTCTATACTTTTATCCAAGGAAGGACATCTTAGTTTTGACAGTTATGGATAAAGCCACTGTAGACGTCCACACAAAGAATGTGGTGTGGACACGTTTTCATGGTCTCTGAGTAAATACCAAGGAGCACAGTTGCTGGATGTCACAGCAGGAGTTCATGTTTGTAAGGAACCCGCAAACTCTCTTCCATGCTGGCTTCCCCATTTTGTTTTTGTTTTGCTTTAAATATTTTACTTATTTATTTGACAGAGAGAGGGAGAGACATCACAAGTAGGCAGAGAGAGAGGGGGAAGCAGACTACCCACTGAGCACAGAGCCCAATCTGGGACTCGATCCCAGGACCCCAAGATCATGACCCAAGCCGAAGGCAGAGGCTTAATGCACTGAGCCACCCAGGCACCTGGCTTCCCCATTTTGGAAGAAGGAATGCGATTTTCTGTGGTCCCACGCTCTCTCCAGTGTTTAGTGTCAGTGCTAGATTTTGGCCATCCAAATAGGTGTGCAATGGCTTCTTAGTGTTTTAATCCTCATTTCCTGATGGCCCATGTTATGGGGCATCTTTTCCCGGGTTTGGTTTTGCCATCTGCAAGTTTTCTTTGGTAAGGGGTCTGCTAAGATCTCTGGCCCATTTTCTAATCAAGTTGTTTGTGTTCCTACTATTGAGTTGTAAGAGCTCTTTGCATATTTTGAGGGACAGTCCTTCATCAGATGTATTTTTGTAAATATTTTCTGCTAGTCTGTGTCTTGTCTTCTCATCTTGACAGGGTCTTTCTCAGAACAGAAATTCCTGTTGGAATGGAGCACAGTTCATCCATCACTTCTTTCAAGGATCATGACCTTGAGGCCGTGTCTAGAAAGCCGGGGCCACACCCAGATCTGACGGCCTGTACCGAGGATTACCTTGCTTCAGGTACACACACTCCTTGCTTGTTGACCCAGAGTCCTTGATCTGTAGCAGAACTCGTTTACTTTCTTTGAGATTTGCAGACCACTGGCCTTGGGGAGAGAAGGACCAGCACGTTCCTAGGCCATAGAGACCAACAAGTGTGTTCGAAGCTGCCTTGGCCTTCTGATCAGCCTAGCTTTTTTTTTTTTTTTTCTTTTTTTCCTCTTTAGCAAAATGCTTTTATCTTTTGAGGGCACATGAGTGATTTCACTGACCTCCCTTTGTATGTCTGTAGACCTTTCCCTCCTTGCAGAAAGGACAGAACACTCCTGCACATCACAAAACAGAAACCAAGCACTTGGCCCAGCTCCTGAGCACCGAGATGCCCTCTGCAGCTGGCATGGCCGAGTGGGTGTGCGGTCAGGAGTGCTGAAGGCTACTGTGGTCCCTCTGCTGATTAACCACCCTCAAGGCCGTTGAGAACCATGCGAACCATGGGGCCAGGTTCTCACAGGCAGAAACTGTGGGACTGGCTTTTGGACAGGAGTGGTGGTGGTTTCCTGAAGGTGGTGGGTGGCTTCCTGGGTGGCCTCACCCCAGGTGGTGGCTTCCTGAATAAGATTCCTTCCCAATCAAACCATGTCTCTTGAGTGATGGCCTTTCAGTCATGGGGACAAAGTTGGTTCAGTCACACAAGCTCCCTGAAGTCTTCTGCTCAGTGCATAGCTTCAGGAATTTTCACAGATCTGCATTTCACATTTAGTTCTACGGTCTTTGTTGAGTTAACTCTCTTGGGAGATGTATGGGCCCCATCTAGACTGATTGTCTCCCACCTGGAGGCCTAGTACCGGTCGATGATTCTGGGAACTTCTATAGACCCGACATTCTTGGGTGTTCATACCCTTCCTTCTCAACCTCTGAGAAGACATTCAGAGGCATATGAGAACGATGGCTCCCAAGAAACCAGGCAAAACTTATTAAATATTCAAGATAGGAATAATCAATAAAAATAAGTCCAACAATGACCAAGAAGATGTACCATTGACCAATATTGGCCAAATAATCAAACCTTTGTGACAATATTCATAGTAACAGACCTGACTCCAGAGAAAAACAGAACTTGGTAAAACAAATGGCCACAGGAGAAAACTGAGGCAGATCTTTCTTTTTTAAAATTTTTAAGTTTTTATATGGCAAATAATTTATCCTCATGAAAATAATTTCAAGAAAATAAATTTTAAAATTATGTTTAATGACACTTCGATCAAGGAGTTACCCTGGGTTGCTGTCAGTGCTGTATAAGGTTTGCTTACTAAGAATGTTGCCTCCAAGCGGTCTGTGTGTGGGGTCCAGAGGCCAGGCTTGGGATACAGACCTGTAATTCGGTGCCAGCTCTGCTGCAGGCTTCCTCTGTATGCTGGAAGTTACTTGAACTTTCTGGACCTCATTCCTTCATCAGGAAAGTGGGAATAAAGGTGCAGAAGCCATGAACACTGCAAGAGCTAAAACACATGATACGCCTGGAAAACTGCCGGGCTCGGAGGGAGTCCTCCGTTGGTTATTACTTACCAGAGGATGAAAAATGTCTCTGTGTTCGAAAGCCTGGACAGAAACGCCAGATATCCATTGAGGCAAGACGCAGCATCTCTCCACTTCCGACCACTTCTTCATCGTCACACGGAGCGACGGCCTCTACGGAATGATCCAAGAAGCCCGTCCCCGCCCTGCAAACGCAGTCCGTTTCCGCGAGAGCAGCGGCGGTGTACCTGACAGACCACAAGTACATTCGTTTTAACCACGAACACATCTGTTAAAAAAATGAACGAGTTAGAAGGCAGGAGGGTGGTCACGATGGTGATGGCCAAGTCACAGCCCTCCATGCAACCACCAACCTCCAAACCCAGCCCTGCACCCGGCCGATGGCCTGTCTGGTCCGCAGGCGGCTCCAGCTAGGAAACCAATGCCCCAGGGTCTCCAGCCGGCTTCCTCCTCTCCACTCCCTACCCCCAGCCTGCCCACACCTGTACCAGAGTAAATGTCCACAGGGAATGGCAGTGCGTGTCACCCACGGAGGCAAAACAGAGCTCCTGAAACTGTTTGCTTCTACACAGAGATGCAAAAGCCACCTTTCATGTCTGCTAAATCACAGTAGCAGAGCTGTGCAAAAAAGCTTGTTTTTTAAAAATTAGAAATAAATTCAAATCTTTAGAAAAACATACCATGAGGGAGATATTGGGAAGGACAAGGAAATCAGGACCATCAGTGCCTGGCCCCATGCCCTCCCCCAGGTGCATCCCCCGAGCCCCATCCCCGGCCTCGGGCCTCTGGAAAATAATTCCAAACCAGGCCGTGTGTGTGTAGACATGGCCTAGCCAACACTGTCCACTCTTCCCGTCCACTCCTGCATGTGTAGGAAGTGCGAACTCCACTGTCAGTGACCGCGGGGGATCCAGCAACATGCCCGGAGGTGTCCCTGCCTCGAAGGGCCCTTCTGGCTCCTGGATGACGAACCTTAGCCCATTCTTCAACCCCATCTCAGCTCCGCTGTCCTCTCTAAAACCTGAGCTGGTCTCTGCGGTCCACAGATTCTTTTGTTTTCCTGGTCTGGGAACAGAGTGAGTTTCCTTCTACATTTCAGAGTTAGAAGATGTTTGTTTCTCTTCGGCCCTTTTGAACTTTCCGGGACCTCCTGTAGGATGTTGACTAGGAGGCAAAGGCGGCAGACCTTCTCGCCCGTTCCCAGCCTTGGGGAGAAAGCTCTCAGGTTTTCAGCAGGAGCGATGGTAGCAGCTGTCATCTTCGTCTAGATGCTGCTCATAAGATATCTTATGGGTTAAGACATTTGTAAGGTTAAAAAATTTGCTGTGAGATTTTAACAGGAATAGATACTGAGTTTTGTCAAATGATTTCTTCTGCATTCACTAAAATGATCCCTTTTTTCTTCTCAAATCTGCTGATTCGGTGAATTACATGAATTGCATTTTGAATGTTGGCAGAACCTTGTGTTCCTGAGAAAAACCCTACCTGGTCGGGTTTTATTCCCCTTACGCCTTGCCAAACTGGCTTTGCCGAATCTTGGGGGAGGGTTCTGGCATCTGAGCTCAGGAGCAATGTGGGCCCCCACTTTTCCCGCTACGCCTTTCTCTGGGTTTGGTACCGGGTAGCGCGGGTGACACAGGACAAAGCGGGGAGTGATCCCTCCTGTTCGCTTCCCGGAAGAGTCGGTGTTCGGAGAGTTCTTTTCCCTCCTCAGACGTTCGGTTTAACACGGGCCTGGAGTTTCCTTTGTGAGGGACTGTTCACCTAGAAGATCAGCTTCTTCAACAGAACCTGGTTATTCCCGTGACCCCTTTCTTCTCCGTGAGTTTTGTGGTTTGTGTGTCTCGAGTTTACCTCTTTCATTTATCTAAACTGTATACTTTATGCGCACGTGGTTTGCCTTATTTCCTTTTTGTCCTTGAATTCGGGGAGGATGGGAAGTCATTTCCACTTTCTTTTGTGCCGGGAGCTTGCATAGCCCGGTTTTCTCTTGCCTGGTCTGGCCAGAGGTGTGTGCAGGTCACTGACCTTGAAGAAGCGCCGTCCTCTCTTCTTACGTCCTCAGCTTCTCCAGCATCTGCTCGAGCTATTTTCTTGCCTCTTTTTACTTTGGTTTCAATGGACTCTGCTCTTTCCAGTTTCTTAGGAGCGTAGCTGAGACCGTGCACTTGACATCTTTATGCTGTTGGATGATAAGCATGTTAACGCCATAAACTTCGTTTTAAGGAGGGGTTAGCTACGCCGCGCATGCTTTCTTTTCATTTCATTCAATTAAAAATACTTTTCCAATCTTGAGGTTTTCTTTGGCCCATAAGTTTAGGGCAGTTTCCTGATAACTTTGCTATTTATTGCTAACTTAATTCCATTATGACCTAAGACAGGTTTGTATAATTTAGGTTTTTTTTTCACATTTGTCAGATTTTGTTACAAGGCCCAGAATACGGTCTATATTGCTGAACGTTCCACACGCTTGGCAAAAACACGTCTCCAGCTGACTTGGGATGAAGGTTTTTACAAATGTCAGTGAGGTCACGTTGTCAAAATGTTATTCAGCTCATCTGTGTCTTTCCTGATTTATGTTCTCTTTTAGGTATTAGTTCTGTCTGTCTTCTGAGAGGGAAGTGCTGAAATCTCCAACAGTAAGTGTGGATTTGTCTACTGCTTTCTGCAGTTCTGTCAGTTTTTACTTTATGAGTTTTGGAACTCTATTGTTAGGTGCAAACGCATTTAGAATTGTCATGTCTTCTCAGTGAATTGGCCTTTGAACCATCATTTGGTATTTATTTATTTATTTATTTTATGGCACCATTTTTAAAATTTTATTTCTTCAGTGTTTTGAGATTCATTGTTTATGCACCACACCCAGTGCTCCATGCAATCCGTGCCCTCCTGAATACCCACCACCAGGTTCACGCAACCCCCACCCCCCGCCCCTCCAAAACCCTCAGTCTGTTTCTCAGAGTCCACAGTCTCTCGTGGTTCATCTCCCCCTCCAATTTCCCTCAATTCACTTTTCCTTCCCTTCTCCTAATGTCCTTGTGTTATTCCTTATGCTCCACAAGCAAGTGAAACCATAAGATAATTGACTCTCTCTGCTTGACTTATTTTACTCAGTTGTTCTATACCAAAACCGAGTCCTGCCGGAAAGGTTGAGCTCCTCACACCAGCATACTCCTTCTGGGCAAATTCCAAACTGCCTCGTAACTTATACTGGAAGAAAACATTTTTTACTGAACTGATCATTTTTGCTAAATGTTATTGGTACAAACAAATTACATGATCTACCTGCTCTGTTCCACAGGAATCAAACATTGAATGATTATATATTGGTATTTATTTTTATTCTTGGTGAAATTCTTCATTCCAAGTCTATATTCCCCAGTTTTGTTACAGCTGCTCAAGATTTCTTGGCTGTTTAAGTGAATTTTTAAATTATTTTTCCTTTAAACTTACATATGTTTTATGACTAAAGTACTACTCTTGAAGCAGCATATAGCTGAAGTTTTTTTTTTTATTAAATGCAGTTTAATAATTTCTGCCTTTCAGACCACGTCTCTTAATGTAAATGTCACAATAGTTCCGTGTACATCACCGCTCCACTGTTCTTCCATTCCCTCTGTGCTGCCCCTTTCTTACTGTTTTCTAGACGGATACTTCAGTGGATTTCTATTAATGTATCATGTATACGTATCTTATGCACATACGCACATACATGTGTTATGCATCTTTATGTATATATTACTGTTCTATTTGAATATGCTAGAGTTTTTGCCATGTTTTATATTGCTTTTTCAACAGTATATTTTTTAAGTGCTACTTTTATAGAACTTATCACACTCTATTATATACCTGTCTAGCTCACTAGACAAGTTAGGAAGTTATATTTTACTTTGTTTTCTTTTTATCACGTAGCCCATGAAGAGCTTTTCTATAGTGGTCCTTGAAGAAATGAATAAAATTAAGGTACTGAAGAAGGCACATGTTACATTAACCATCCATTTTCCAATTTCCTAAATAAATACACTTCAAGTCAACCTTCTTTCTGTCCTTCCTAGGCACGCCTTATCTTTTCTAAAATTGCCGAGTTTTTTCCTCCTCCTTTGGCCTGGCTCTGACCGTCCGGCTGAACTCGCCAGCGCCGCGCTCCCGGGTGCCTGGTGGCCTTGGCCTCGTACGGCCGCCCCTCCCCCACGGCACAGCCTGCAACCCTCATGACGGCCCGCACGGAGTAAGCCCGCAGGAAGTATTTGGTGAATGAGTGAAGCTTGACTTAATTTTTTCCCATCAGATGCAGTTTTGTTTTGTTTAATGTGCGTCCTTGTCTGGATGCATGGGACCAAAGCAGAGAAGGCAATGGTGTCCCCAAGCCCAGCGTCCTAGCTCGTCTGCCGGCGGAGAAGCAGGGCAGTCATGTGCTTCTAATACGAGAAGACCCGGGGCAGCGGCCCAAGCCGTCCAGAAAGGATCAGGGATCCTGCCTCTGTGCTTCAGAAACGCGGCGCTGGCTACTGTGTTGCCAGGTGCCATGGAGGTTTGAAGCTGTGGAAGCAGAGACTCCCCCGGCCACGTGCTTCGGGAAAGCACTTTGTGTTGAATCCGGACTCCAGGTAGGACAGTGTTTTCTCGTGTGACAGTCTCTCCCGCAGCGCCGGGGCCGCGGTGAGGAAGGGGGTGTCGGTGAGGAAGGGGGTGTCGGTGAGGAAGGGGGTGTCGGCACCCCCGCGTTCCACGCCGTGAGAGCTGCGGCGGGACTCGTGCTCCCGGGCTCCTGCTCGCAGAAGCCGAACGGCGGACGCCGTCGGTGGTTCTTTCCACGACTTCCCTAATGAAGTCCGCGACCCCGCAAGCCCGCCGTCCCACGTGCGGGCGATGGCGGGGACAGAACCGGCATGCGGGGCTCCCTGTGTCACCAGATCGTTAGCATTTCAAGGTGCACAGAGACACGTCACGGCCACTTTCTACCGCTGTCATCCTCACGAAATGATCCTTCTTCCAAAAACGTGATCTTTTCCAGCCTGAGTGTGATGGATGACCGCGTGCAACTGTTCTGTTCGCCCTTCACAGCTGCCCCTTACCCCGCTCCGGGCACACAAGCTCTGCTCCAGACCAGCCGGAGCCTGCACGCGTCCGGCCGTCCCGGGGTCCTCACAGCGGCCGTTCATTCCTACGTCCTGCGCGGAGTCACCCTCCAGAGCCCAGTTCAAGCTCAACCCTCACCAAGAAATGATCCTCGACCATAGAAATCGCTTTCCGTTTGAAATAAAAAACTAACAAGACCAACATTTACTGAACATCTCCTGGCTGTCAAAACAGGTTTATGCACAGGATTTTGTTCAGTCCTCAGAAGAGAACAAGGCGGCGACTACACCCATTTGGAGGTGAAGAGGTGGAGACCGGAGCAGGTGAAGCTTGCCTGAGACCCGCCAGAGCGCAGCAGCGCCCCAGACCAGCGCAAGTTCTAGGTTTCTGGCCCCAGCGCAACCCTCGCAAACAGGTGGCCTGCCCTAGCAGACAGCGTTTGCATTCAACTTCATTGAATTTGATATTTTTCCTGAAGTGGAGAAAAGCTTGGACAGCAAAGATTATGTCTTACATCTTTATTTCTTTTTCTCACTATTCTAGACCTTGAACACAGGCATGGATTTTTTTAGGCATCTGGTAGACCTTCCAGACGGAAACCGAGCCTGTGTCTTTTCTCTCACTAGAAAGTGTTTGGCTCATGTTTGTGCTGATAACCGAGGAACCCGGGCATCCCCCAATCGGAGGGACCCTGTCCTGGAGGGAAGTTGGGCACTAGGAGGTCTCGCCCGTGTTCAAAGGCAGCAAAGCCCACCCCGTCTCTCTGTGCTGGAAGGATTGGTCAGGACAATCTAGTCCCACCCGCCTGGGTTACAGGGGAGAAGGTCGAGGCCTGGGCAGGGGAACTGGCTCGTCACACTCCCGTACTTGGTTGGTCACGGAGCCCCACCGTCGCGGATGCACGTCCTGTTCTGCGCAGTGTCCTGTGCTGCCCCTTCAGGGATGAAAATTTCTCTAAACTTGAAAGCCTAAGAAGGAAGATCCGGCCAAGAACGTTGGTGCCAAGAACCAGGGCAATGTAGTTTGTGCTCCATCAACGCATCTCACAAATCCGTTCAAGTGGTTTTTAGCATCCCGTGACGACTAGCATTTTCAAGAGATGTACAAATATATTTTCTTAGAATGCTTTATTGCCATGATGATAATTTACTTGCTGTTTAATTCTGAAAAAGGTAGGTTTTTTAGTCCAAAACTAATACGCTTCTCGGTAGCACATCTCCTGGTGAAAGATGCATGGTGGGCCTGATGCTTCCGTTACGTGGGGGCTTTGCCAGAAGAGCGCCTTCATTAGTCACGCTGGCCCGGCTGCGTAGATGTATTTGCCCCATTTAAGGGACACAGCCACAGACACCCAGGACAACTAACTCCCTGCCCAAGGATGCACCATGTAGACGTGGCCACATGAGCTGCGAGTATAGGCCACAGAGCCCCAGCTTCTGGGTTCCTGGGCTCCTGGGCTCCTGAGCCATCCTGCCTTCAGGAGTCACCACTGCTCTGCACACCTGGCTGGGATGACAGCCGCTCGCCTCCACCTTGGAGGGAGGACCTCCCCCTGCCCTCCTCCCGCTGCCCTCCAGGAGGGCTCACACACATTTGCAGGACTGTCTTGCCGACAGAGCCCAGGGTGCGATGCCCCCAATGGCATTTTGTTTCCTTAGCTTTGTTAAATCTTTTAATTAAGGCATGTTAACAAAGCCAAAGAAAAATAAATGACACTGCTTGCGAGGAAATTAAATTGAGGAACTAAGCCCATTTATAATTATTGTATTTCAATTAGGCTGTAACAGGGCTGGGCGAACAGAAAGATAAAAAAAGGAACACTGATGTGGGAGTTTCATAAATATTTGCAGAGTCCTGTTAGGAAGAGAGCCGCATAAATCACGTTCTAAACAGCCCGCGTCCCGAGCCGCGCCCTTTGGGCTAATGATCACGTGAAATGACCCTTCTGCCGTGTTCCCGCCGAGCCGCGGCCGGGTGCCTGCGAGGGCTGCCTCCCTTCTCCGGGGGAGCACGGGATTCCTCTGAAGAACGATGTGAGATCAATGCGTGATAACATCTTAATTTATTATTTTAAAATTAAAATACAATTAAATTTTTGAAAGAGCTAGAATTAAATTTAAATCCTCTCTGTATTTTAATGCTCAAATATCTAATTCTCACTGGAACGGGGATGATTATAAATCATTCTTTTACACTCAATCCATATTCACCTCACTTCTGAAAAAAACGGTCGTAGGCATGGATCTCATTTTACTATTCTGAAACATAACAAAAAAGAAAACATTACTTTTTTCTCACACCGAGGTGAACCTGTTTAGCCCGCTGCAGGGGCAGGAAGGGGCGATGTGGCTCTGTCTCTGGCCTCGTGCCCATCTGCAGGGCGTGGCATGCTGGGGTGGGCACCCCGTCCTCCCGTCCCCCGGGGGCTGCCCCTGCTGCTGCTCGCCACCGGCCCGCCTCGGCTGGACGCTTCTGTGCCTTCGTTCTGGTGTCTGTCGTGCTGCAGTGCTTACGGAACCGCCTCCCACGGTTCACCAGCTTGCCCAGGAGCCCAGGTTTGGCGGATTGTAGGATTTATGGCGATACTGTTTTCTACCAGGATCTTGGTTTTTGTTTGTCTTTTCTAGACTCATAGATGGGAAGCCAATCTTACGCACATTCAGGTCAACAAGTCACAAACTATTTTGCAAACTCTTAATGGCTCCTAGGGAGACGAGCAGACATCCCGCGTGCGTCCTAACTGGGCAGAGTGGTTTTATGTCTGTTGAATGGAATTCCAACATCAATGTGAGTTTGGGATTTCATGCCTTCAAAATTTCCTTTCACCGGGAATGAGCTGTCATTACGCCTTACAAGGGCGTGTGAACACAGCGGTGGGGCGTTTTACACACACACACACACACACACACACACATGTACACACTCAGTGGCCCCTCTTCAGAGGCTGAGTAGCACTCCTGCAGGATACTGCGCTCCAAGGTGTTTGGAACCCAAGGTCAACCCACAGGGAAGGGAGGGCAGTGCCCACCTTGGTCCCATTCCTCGGGGTCTCTGTGTGCCAGAGTTGTGACTGTGCTATAGAGAGGCGTCTTCCTGGAGGCCTGTGGGTCCCACCAGAGACCTCCTGCATCCCAGCTTGTTGAAGAGGGGCTTCCGCCGGGCGCAGAGCACAGAATCCGGAGCGGGGAGCAAGCCGTAGCCCTGGGTCCCCTCCGGCCGCCCGGGGGAGCAGGGAGGGTCCGCTGCTATTTATAGCCTGTCGCTGTGACAGCAAGCGGCCTGCCACTGCCTGCCTTTAAATTATGAATACGTAAATAATTGGATCTCTGCACTTAAAATTAGGCGGTAATAAGATTTCTCTGTCACCCAGGGAGCTGGACCAAAAAAAAAAAAAAAAAAGAGCAAGAACAAAGATGAAACCACATGCTGCTCCGGCCTCCGGACCCAGCGCACCCGCCCCTCGCACCCGGCCGGTCGGAATCCTGTCGCCTGGGCCCTCCCCCTCCTGTCTCAGCTCACCACGGGCCCTGCACCCACCAGGCCCAGGCGACCGCAGAGGGAGAGCAGGCCTCCTCACTCAGGGCGGGTAGCAGCTAGTTCTCACGGACCCAGGTCGCGGAGCAGGAGCGGGCCGCGACGCTGCGGAGACGCCCAGGCCCAGGGTGCCTAGCCCAGGCCCCGGGAGGCTAGCCCGGTCACCACATTCTGCGTCTCTGCCCCAAAGGACCGTCGCGCCTCCTTGTTTCTGCCTTGCCTCCGTCACAAGCTGGCTGCCAGGCCTCAAAGACATTTCTGAGGCCATTTGCTTTATGTCTTGCTGTTTGGGGGGGATATAAAATATGCATTTTCAGAGGAAATGTAAAGGTTTTAATGTAACCATTTCCCTTCTAGTCTGGAGGAAGCGCTCAGTTCGCTGCACTGAGCTCTGTAGGAAAAAAGCATGTGAGTGTGTGCACACATGTGGGGTCTGTGCACGTGCGTGTGCGCGTGTGTGGGGTCCGCGCACGTGTGTGCGTGCGTGTGGGGTCCGTGCACGTGTGTGTGCAAGCATGTGTGGGGTCCGTGCACGTGTGTGCGCATGTGTGTGGGGGTCTGTGCACGTGTGTGTGCGCGTGTGGGGTCCGTGCACGTGTGTGCGCATGTGTGGGGGGTCCGTGCATGTGTGTGCGTGCGTGTGGGGTCCGTGCACGTGTGTGTGCACGCGTGTGTGGGGTCCGTGCACTTGTGTGCGCATGTGTGGGGTGGTGCACATGTGTGCGCGTATGAGGTCTGTGCACGTGTAGGGTCTGTGCACATGTGTGTGTGCGTGTGAGGTCCGTGCACGTGTGGGCACGTGTGGGGTCCGTGCATGTGTGTGTGCACGCATGGGGGGGTCCATGCACGTGTGTGCGCACGATGGGGGGTCCATGCACGTGTGTGTGCGCGCGTGTGGTGTCCACGCACGTGTGTGCATGCGCGTGTGGCATCCGTGCACGTGTGTGTGCGCGTCCGTGCCGGTAAGATGGATATTCGCACCACTTTCGTTGTACGGACGGTCATCCTGTTCAGAGGGCTGTGACATTCAGAGGACAGTGGTAAGCTCGCAGAGCTGTCTCCCGAAGACAGGCACAGGCAGGGGTGAGGGTAGGAAGACGCGGAAGGCAGCTAGCTGGGTGCGCAGGGCCGCCACACGCTGGGAGTCGGGGAGCCGGGAGCCGGGCACTGGGAAGCTGGAGGGCTGGGTGCTGCGAGGCTAGGCGCCTGGGAACCCGAGGTCTGGTGGAGAAGCAGGCGTTCAGGGTCGGCACGGTGGTGTCCGGGCTGGTTGCTGGGGGCCTGGGCCTGGGGATCTGGGGGTCTGTGAATTGGGGAGCCAGGAAGCTGCGTGCCAGAAGGGTCGGGGGCTGGGAAGCCGAGTTCCGGGACGGAAGGAGGAGCGCTCGGTGCCTGCACCGTGGCGCCCGCCCCAAGCCTGCTTCGTGCTGCTGCTGCTCACTCCCCGTCGCCTGCGCCGGGGGCAGCTGACATTCACCCACCGGATAATCGAGGAGTAACATTTGCGTTACAGTTTCACCGACCTCTGCCTCCACAGGTCCTTTTAGATTAGCTTCTGAACAACAGAAAGGGAGGGAGAGAGGCGGCCGGCGCTCGGGCGGGGGGGTTGGCCCCGCGGAGCCGTTACCGCGTGGGGGGCGCGCGCTGCCCTTTCCCGGGCGCAGCTATTACCGGGAAGGTATTAAGAGCGTGCAGGGTGCCGTGAGCAAAGGTTAATGGATTGACTATTACCTGTGTGTGCGGCACAACGCCGGCCCTTCTCGGAGGCTCTGGGGACCTGTGTTCTTTCTTCCCCGAGAAACCAGATGAAGGGTCTTGGCTTCCACCCCGGCCTGCTGATTTCCAGGAGAGAGCGTCCCTCTTGAAAGCCCCGTTATAGAGGCTTGGAAGGCCTGTGTTAGGAGAAAAGGCAGGAGCTCTGCCCTTGCAAACAGCCGGGCTCCTGCCTCACGTCCGGCTTCCACAGACGGACGGTTTGCGACTCCGGACTGAATCAGCAGCGGTGAGGGACGGGGGCTCGCGGTCGAAACACTGCTGGAGAGTTCGAGAACTATTCTGAAGGACTTTAGAAGAGTAGCTCTAACGGCTCCAGAAGCCAGCCATCGGCTTTCCCCGTAGAGCCCCTGGCTGGAGGGGAAAGAGTCACCTCTTCCCCAGGTGCAGCAGAAGGCCTCCAAGTGGGGCCTGGCCGGACAATGGGACAGAGTTGTCAGGACAGGTGACGGCAGAGACCCCGTGAGACCAAGAGGGAACTTCACTACCTATTGTCTGGGTGAATGACTGATGGCCCAGAGCACCTGGACTTAAGGAGTCCCTGTGTGCAGCCCCCGCTTGTGGGGCGGGGGTAAACCGTGGGGGGAAAGAACAGGATGTTTCCAGCACCTTCTAATGTCGGGATACGGACACTCAGTAGATGCCTTTGTCTTCAAGCAAAATGCTTATTTGTATTTGGGTGACGTTGAGTCACAGGCCAACCCCGCACTCTCTTTCCTGTCCTCGGCTAAGACGGACAGACGTGCAGTCACGAGGGGAGTCAAAGCACCAGCGACCTCATCAGATGACCCTCCGTCAGACCCCAGCGGCGCTCCTTGTGCAGGGGCAAGAAAGCGCAAACACCACTCGAGCTGGCGGGTCCCCACGTTTACAACCAGGGACCCTTTCAGCAAACAGAAAACTATTCTGAAACCCCAAATGCTCTGAAGGTCATGCGTGTCCTGGTGCCTATGTTCCCTCGTGAGCCGGTCACGGCGGCGGGTGCTTCCCGGATTCGCTCATTCCCAACGCACATCAGTATTTCTAGGAATGAAAACCTTAAACCTAAAGCTGTGAATGAATTCAGAGAGGTGAGGTCCGCCTTCAGAACCGGGCTGACCCAGTGGGACCGGGCACCCTGCGCAGGTGCGTCTTAAGACTTAGACTGGTTTCCCGTCGCCCCGTCAAAGCGACGTCCTAGCTCCACTGCTGCAGATGGCAGACATCCCCCCCCCCCCCCGCCAGCCTTTCTGATGTCGCAGACTCTCTGGTTATGGTCCCTGCGCGCCCGACACAAGTCGATCTGGCCGAGGCTTCCACGAGCTGATGTGGAGCTGGAGGCCGCTGCCGGGGGAGGCCGCGAGCTTCGCCAGAGCTCTCCAAGCACAAAGGAAACCACTGAGCAAGGAATCCCCATTCTGGACCTGCCCAGTAGCTTTGAAAGGATGACCTGCTGACACCGGGGAGGTTTGCCTCCTCATTTAATTAAGAGAGAAAGGATTCCAGTGCAGAGCGGGCTTCGAGCGGCCTTTGTAATTTTCGCTGACCAATCCAATTATGTGGGTAATTGCAAGTATCTTTCGCGAAGCACGGACCATCAGTCACAGGAGCAGTCGAGGTCCAACGACGTGGGCTGCTGCTCTGGAAACCGTCGGGGGGAGTTGCAGCATCGGCCGCGGAGTTTCTGGTTAGGAGTGCGGCGGGAGCTGCTGCGCATTTCTCATCGTGGTGGAAGGCTCTGCGCGCGGATGTGGGCACGGGCGGGCGGGCAGGGGTGCGGCAGCTTCCTCTGCGCTGCCCACGTCCTCTTGAATCCGCACCACACAGGGCTGCCGACAGGAACAAGAATTCTCCTCCTCGCAAAGGTGGCTGTGAAAGGAGTTTGTCTGGTTTTCAGTTCAACGACCCCCAGGGCCTGGAATCGTTCTGGATACGTTTCTTTCCAGGCACTTAAAAAGTGACTTTTATGAGATTATTTAGGCAGTGATTATTTTTGTTGAGAAATGTGTCCTTTATCCCTCTCATTCATCCTCGGCTAAGATATTTCTGTTTGTCAGAATGCCACCGTTCCTGATAAATGGCTGAAGACAGACTGTTACACTTTATTAAAAAGTAATAACAATTTTTGTACGCACCCTTCACATTGTCGGGGGGGGACCATGAATCAAAGGACACTGCCTGTCTGGGTCTGATAAATGCGCCGTTTACCAGCTGAGGAGTTATTTAGGACTGGCTATTAATTTAAATCACATTTATCTTCCGCGGATGGGGGAGGTGGCCGTGATAGCGGCGGGGTGACCAATGGTGTGGCTAAGTGTGCGTTATTTATTACCGCTGCCTCTGCAGGGTTGCACAATATGTGAGGGGGAAAAACAGTGCCAATTACCGCGCTTAATCTCGTCAGGGCAATAACAAATTTCTTCCCAACACAAGGCAGTCTTTATGCTGGCACTTTTTCTCTTCCAGACGCAGACTTGCTTATAATTCTCCATCATTAAACTCAATTTTCTCATTCTTTTTTGAGTGCTCATGGGAAATTCTTAGTTCTCTTGGCTTCACCTTTGTTTGGAGGATACAGCATTTTTCATGCATTAGCCAGAGCAAAGTGTTCTTTTGAGCCTTTAATGAATATTTGTTGGTAATACGGGGAGGTGCTTGAATTGTGGATCCGACTGGCCATATTTTACCATTAAGTGTTCTTGCATTAATAATAATGTCTCTTTCGTAGCTTTCCAATTCACCAAGTTCTTAATATGCAAAATAACAATCTGGGAATAACCAATCATTAGCTTTTTTTGGCCAATTAACTTCAATTTGATTGATCTCCCATGGAAGATTAAAATATTTCTAATAAAATGCATCTGAAGCATGAATTAGACTCAAACGCACACAAGTCAGCTTGCCGTGAGGAGCCCGAGGCACTGGGTGCGCCTCTGGCCGGTGGGTTGGGGTGTCCCTGGTGCCTGTGCCGTCGAGGCCCGCGTTGCGCGGACTCTCCCGAGGCTCCCAGCCCCGCCGCGGCATCATGTCCCAGCTGCCTTCCCCACGCTGCGGCCTCACTCCTCAGGCCCGGGCGGCGGCATCTTGTTTTATTACTTTGATATGCGTTCCCAAACTAGATAGAATAAATTCATACCGAACAGAGTCAAAATTCAAGCGCAAACGATGAAAATGTGTGTACGTGTATGGGAGCCTGCGTGGGTTCATGCATACATTTGCACATTCTGTGTAAATCAAGCGATGATTGTAAGGTAGGGGAAGCATTTCACTTTCTGGCTGTTTTCATCAAAGTAACTGCACTTGAGTGGGTTATAGGGTAAGGGCATCTGCGGGGAGAGCCAACAGAGAAGCCCGGAGGAATCGGACCTCACAACCCAGCATGACCGGGACCAGCCAGTGGGTGTGCTTTCCTGACAGTGGCTTGACACGTGGTAGGTGGCTGGTCAGGGGCTGGTCCTGGGGAGTCCCTCAAGCAAAGCAGTCTGCAAGGACAATCACCTGGCCCAGCCCTCAGGGTCAGGGCACGGGTCCCCTCATGGTGTCGTGCAAGGGCTGGGGACTCGCCCATTACAATCCCTGACCCACAGGCTCTCAGGCTCCGAACGGCGCCTCCGCCAACACGGCGTCCACACTCCCTGGGATAACTTCAGGGTTTGCAAAGTCCTGCCTTCCTGTAGAATGTGGAGTTAGATAGTACGAAAATGTGTGCACAGGCCGGCATATTTGCACACTCACACACGTGTATGCACACACATACGTGTACCCACATGTCTGTGCATGTGCGCATACATTTATAGAACTCATTTGTTTATACACACGCGTCATTATATTTACGTATACATTGTTTGTACACGCATGTATTTGTACAATTATGTACACACACTTACATGTACATATACACGCATAAATACCTGTATTTAAATAGAATTAATTAGATAGCTTAAATAAACGAACGTTCAACAATTATCCACTGTTGTGTCAAACAAGGAGTTTCAGTCCAGCGTCCGGTCAGGCCAGGTACTCCCGACGAGCACTTTTGGGCGGTCCAGGAAGCATTCTACGGGGACGGACAGGCGGCCACCTTCCTGCCATCACCACCGCTGGGCATCGTGTACACGGAGACGTTCTTCAGGCTCCGCGGACTGCTAGGGCCTGGCAGGGATGCCTCCGGCTTGACGCTTCCCTCCTCCCACGGTCCCTCGCCCTCCACAGGTGTCTGTGCTGTTCTCTCCGACCCTTGCCTCTTTCGGGAGGTCACCTGCACTCACCGGGCTTCCCGCCCTGGGGGCCGCGGCAGGTGGGAGCGTCAGGACAGTTGTGTCCTCCGTTTGGGGAGCTGGGTGGTCCCTCCCTCTGCACGTGGATGGCTCTACGTCACTGGTTTCAAAAACAACCACCCAATGTTTCAGAAACTATGTGAGGATCTCCATGGTCCTCAGGCACTGGTTTGAGGAAACCACCCCGGCTTCGCTCACACGGGGGCCGGGTGGGGTGGAGAAGGCCAGTCTCTGGCCTGAGGCAAGAGCCGGTGCTGTCCAGCTCTGCGGACTTGAGAAACGTGCTGCAGCTCTCGGAGCCTCGTTCCCTCTTTCATGGAGTAGAATCCTGAGCATAATGGCCCCACGTGGGGACTCAGTGATAGATGACACCCCCAGGAGGCTCTCCGGTGCTGGCCGGAGTTGTGACAATTACTACTGTGACTTCCAAGCACACCCTTAATTACTTGTGTGGCAAAAAACCACAGAGTGAGTGCGTGATAATGTTAGCTGACCTGCACCTCCATGGACCGGCTCGTGAGGTGAGTCGCACGGCTACAGCCAAGAGGCCGGGATCGAGCCAGCGCCCGCTGCAGAGCAGCCACGCAGGGCCAGGCCTCAGCACAGTCACTCGGGGCACAGGTAGAAGAGCAGGCTTTGTGGCGAATGCTGCCTGTGGAGAAGCCTGAGAGAAAAAGAAGCTGTTGACCTGACGCCCACCAACTGCAGCCTAAAATCCATGGAATGATTCTCCTCGGGGACAGTTTAGCCAGGCCTTTCTCCTGCCGATGAAGAGGCAGACGCAGGACATAGGGACAGAGCTCCCCTGCACCACTGCTGCGAAGACGGAGGGAGAGCAGGGGCTCACAGGGTTTCCCCGCTTGCGGGGTAAGTGGGAAAAGGTGCCCTAGAGCTGCAGAAATGTCCATGTTTGGGCCATTCCTGGTCTCCCGGGACGATAGGTCTTTCCTGTTTGTCCTGCAGGTGGCCAGTGCTTCCACAGAAGAGCCTGCCAGAGGCCATGGCAACATTCCAGGTACATACCTGGCCTATGGCCTCATTCACCCACAGGGGCTGCCAACACTCTGCCCTCTCCTCATAGAACAGCTGGGGGTCGTCAGTCTTATTTGACGTGTCTAGGTGAGCATACCCGGACTTCTAATCATTAGAGGTTGAACTATTACAACAGACACTATGTGGATCAAAACAAAACAAAACCAATGAACAAAAAAAGCCCAGTTTGGGCTTGGAATGTCCTGTGGTCCAGAGAGGTTGTCTTTGATCCCTTTCCTAAGACACCAGTGATGTTTAAACACTGCATGTCAGATTCCTAGAGAACTTGGAGTTCATCTGGCTTTCCCACTGGAGGGCTGTCTACGCACAGACCATTGACCGCTCCATTGTTCCAAACTCCATGTGCCTTGACCCTACGGCACATTTGGACATGAGACATGGACAGAGCCTGGACAGCCAAGGCTCTCCCTTCTGCCCTGGTCTTAAAAGAACTTCCAGGCCTCTCTGCTTTGAACATCTAGAACTGTCTTCCCTCTCCGTGGTGCTGGTCTCTCTCCCTCTACACACGTGGACACCATCCTGTGGGGATATGCCCTCGACCTCCCTCTCTAAGTCCTCCACCTAGGATGGAACCTGTTCTGCTCAGAATGGCCCTCGCCTAGGGGAGAGCTCTTCACCCACTCACTCCTGGGTGCCTTCCTGCCACTTCCTGATGTCTGTGGGGGAAGCTCTGCCATCTTGCTCCTGGCCCAGGTGGGCTGATCATGTAATGCCATGTTCCCCTGAATGGGTGGCCATGTGAAGCTAAGTTTTATCACATGTGACTCTCCAGTCTGTTCACTTTCTATCCCACTGCAGTCAGCCATCTACCTTGGCTGGATTAGGGGCTGTGGAAGTCAATGTCTTCACAGGACAATTGTCCACAGAAGCCTGTTCAAGACTTATTCAAGGATATGGACACTGCCTTTAGTGCCCACATACCTTATTTGCTCTCATCATTGGTGAGAACAAATCTTCATCCTCTGAACATACAGACACATTATACAAATAGAAACAAAATCAGGTAGATCAGTGTTTGGTGAACCAGGTAGGGGAACAAGATGAGCTTATTACTCCCGTCCGTTAAATAGCTTCCTTCTATGCTGCCTGCCCCATAGGACTCCTCTGGCCCCATAACACACTGTACCTTGTTTAGGGAAACAGTATCCACCCACTCAAATTATAAACCCCAAAGTCATTGTTAACTAGTCACTTATCTTTAACAAAATCATATTTTGTAGATTCAATTTCAGAAGAGTTTCTCAAATAGTGTCTTCACCTCTGTTCCCACCCTTCACGGGCAAGTTTCGGCTTTTACCATTACCATGAAAATCAGGGCAGCGACCAGCTGGTCTCTGTACACCTGCTGTCTAGGCCCGCCCAGTCCATGCTTAGCTACTACTCCAAAACAGCCCCAGAGATCAAAACTCCCTAGAGGCCTTCCGTTTCAGAGTCTGAGGTCCTTTCCAGACATTCTGGTCATCACACTCTTAACCTTAAGTTAATTTCTGAAGATTTATCTTCTGTCCCATTTTCTCTTCCCTCTTCTTTTGGAATCTAGTTACTTGCTTTTCTTTCTTATTTATATTGGATGATCCTTACTGATCTGGTCTCAGCATCAGTGAAACTTTCATTGGTTATCTCCATTTGTAATGAATGTTACTCAGTGATTATTTTTTTAATTTCTTTTCAGCGTACCAGAATTCATTGTTAATGTACCACACACAGTGGTCCATGCAACCCATGCCCTCCTTAATACACATCACCAGGCTCACCCAACCTCCCACCTCCCGCCCCTCCAAAACCCTCAGGTTGTTTTTCAGAGTCCACAGTCTCTCATGGTTTGTCTCCCCCTCCAATTTCTCCCACTTCACTTCTCCTTTCCATCCCCCCATGTCCTCCATGCTATTCCTTATGTTCCACAAATAAGCAAAACCATATGATACTTGACTCTCTCTGTTTGACTTATTTCACTAGCAGAATCTCTTCCAGTCCCATCTGTGTTGACACAAAAGTTGGGGATTCATCCTTTCTTATGGAGGCATCATACCCCATAGTGTATATGGACCACATCTTCCTTATCCATTCGTCTGTTGAAGGGCATCTTGGCTCTTTCCACAGTTTGGCGACCGTGGCCATTGCTGCTATGAACATTGGGGTACAGATGGCCCTTCTTTTCACGACATCTGTATCTTTGGGGTAAATACCCAGTAGTGCAATTGCAGGGTCATAGAGAAGCTCTATTTTTAATTTCTTACGGAATCTCCACACTGTTTTCTGAAGTGGCTGCACCAACTTTCATTCCTACTGAGAGTGTAAGAGGGTTCCCCTTTCTCCACATCCTCTCCAACACACGTTGTTTACCATCTTGCTAGTTTTGGTCATTCTAACTGGTGTAAGGTGGTATCTCAATGTTTGTTTGTTTGTTTTTTTTTTTTTTTGAAAAGATTTTATTTATTTATTTGACAGTGAGAGAGAGAGAGAGAGATCATAAGTAGGCAGAGAGGCAGGCAGAGAGAGAGGAGGAAGCAGGGTTCCCGTCAAACAGAGAGCCCAATACAGGGCTGGACCTGTACAGGACCCTGAGATCATGACCTGGGCTGAAGGCAGAGGCTTAACCCACTGAGCCACCCAGGTGTCCCTCAATGTGGTTTTGATTTGAATCTCCTTGATGGCTAGTGATGATGAATATTTTTTCATGTGTCTGATAGCCATTCTATGACTTCATTGGAGAAGTGTCTGTTCATGTCTTCTGCCCATTTTTTGGCACGATTATCTCTTTTGTGTGTGTTGAGTTTGAGGAGTTCTCAAGAACTCCTTTACAGATCCTGGATATCAGCCTTTTGTCTGTATTGTCATTTGGGAATATTTTCTCTCATTCCGTGGGTTGCCTCTTTGTTTTGTTGACTGTTTCCTTTGCTGTTCAGAAGCTTTTGATCTTGAAGTCTCAAAAGTTTATTTTTGCTTTTGTTTCCTTTGTCTTTGGAGACATGTCTTGAAAGAAGTTGCTGTGACTGATATCGAAGAGGTTACTGCCTATGTTCTCCTCTGGGATTCTGATGGATTCCTGTCTCACGTTGAGGTCTTTTATCCATTCCGAGTTTATCTTTGTATACGGTGTAAGAGAATGGTTGAGTTTCATTTTTCTACATAAAGCTGTCCAATTTTCCCAGCACCATTTATTGAAGAGACTGTCTTTTTTCCACTGTATATTTTTTGCTGTTTTGTTGAAGATTATTTGACCATAGAGTTGTGGGTCCATATCTGGGCTCTTAACTCTGCTTCACTGGTCTGTGTGTCTATTTTTTGTGCCAGTACCATGCTGTCTTGGTGATCATTCTTTGTAGTAAACCTTAAAATCAGGAAACGTGATGCCTCCAGTTTTGTTTTTCTTTTTCAAAATTTCCTTAACAACTCAGGGTCTCTTCTGGCTCCATACAAATTTTAGGATTGCTTGTTCCAACTCTTTGAGAAATGCTGGTAATTTTTTTTTCAAAATTTTCACTTCTAAAATTTCTATTGTTTTTTAATGTGTATTAATTGAATTTTGTTTTCTAATGTGTACATATTTGGTTTTGCTGATACAATGTCCTGTCTTTTCATTCATTACAACGTACCTTTCTTTTTCTTACTGAGCATACTTGTAATGGTTGCTTTGAAGTTCTTGTCTCATAAACTCAGCATCTGAGTCATCTTGGGGTTGCCATCTGTTGCCTTTCCCCCTTGAGAATTTCCCTTGGGATATGTTCCTCTTTTTATGTCAAGTGATTTTGGATTATATCCCAGACACTGTTCAGTGTCCCCAGGGCCAGCTAGTTGTTTCTGTATTTTATCCAGAGTCTACTGCTGTTACTGTTGGAGAGCTTTTGGGGTCGGTGTCTGCTTCTTTATGCTGAAAGTGGCACTTCTCTAACATAATTTTTATCCTCGCCTATCAGTACTACCTCTACAAAAATGTGTATCCATCTTAAGGGAAGGCTCTCTCCTCACTATTTCATGGAGCTGATGATTTCCAACTGGTATCATAGGCATTGAAGTGTCCACTCTAAACCAGGGAAGTTAACTACGCAGCCATTTGAGAGAAAGAGATTGTCCTGGAGTAAGAACATGTTAGATATTTTACCATAATATTATCACGGGATGGTCTGTGTTAAATTTGCTATTTTAAGACCATTTTCTCTTAGTCAAAATGTATTTTTTTCCATTAGAAACTTGGGGATTTCTAATATACAAACTAAGTTTTTTCTTGCCACATTTCTGAACTACCATAAACATTTTCAATTTGTCAAAACATTTACCTCATTTAATAAATTTCTCTGATGGAAAGGTCCTAAATGCTCAGGAAATGTATGTGTGTGTGTATTTAAATATTTGTAAGTAGTTTTAAATAATTTCATATGAAATGCTGTTACAAAATCCATACATTTGTAGACCCACGTACATAATCAGAAAAGAGAGAAAAAGAGAAGCTAGTTGATGCACGAGCCACACAGCAATAATGCAAATAGGCTTAAGGGAAATGGAAAAATTATATTACATGTAGACCTCTAAAGATCATTTTGAGACAAATCAGTAATCACTTAGAGATCACCTATTACCTGTGCTTATTTTCCTGGGCTCTATGGGGAAATGTAAGAGAAGTCTCTGGCTTCAAGAAGCTTAGAATCTAGCAGTCACTCAGCCTGAAACAGGTCACGTAAAGGTGGCTCCTCCTCCACCCCCAGCCCATTACCCCAGGAGGCTGGCCGTAGGGGCCGAGGCCTCTGGCCCGCCAGCCACAAGGGGAGGCTGGCTCTTCCCACAATCTTCACCTTCTGTTGTACTTTTACTATCTTGGAGGCACGTGTTAGTCTCCATATTCCTTATCTTTATGGGATCAGATATAGCTGTTTTATTTTTCTATACATCTAGTGTCTAACCAGCTAAGCCCCTTCAATCCAGGCATTCATCTGGACTTGTTGTACTCATCTAAGGTCACAATAAAAGTCAGCGGTGTGGAGGGAGAAAGTCAATTTAATATATGTCATAAAGGAATACAAAAATACATTATTGTGCAGAGACCAGAATTTCAGCAAACAGAAAGCATTATTCCCCCTCAAAATTAGTTAACATTACAATGAAAAACTTTAATATTTGTGTTTTTGAATAAAATATTCTGATGAAATAGTGGAAATAACTCAGTGTCCCATAATGTGATAATCTTCCCTCTCTGCTATGTTCATACTGGTGTGGAGTTTTATGGTGGGGAGAGGGTATCATGTAATGTTTGAGAAAAAAAAGTCTCAAGTTGTCAGTGTTCTAGTAATGTGGTCAAATGTTGAAAGTGCTCTGAAAATTTCATTTGTTGAGAAGATGTTTTTAATTAATCACAAAAGCAAAGGGTTAGTTTGACCTGGACATTAAATTCTTTACCCATGCTTCTTTAAACTCTTTTTGTTCAACTATTTTCTAAAAATACAAAAAGACATTGTTTTCAGTTAGAGAACTCTGTGTGTCCATATCTTTAGAATAATGCAAGGTGGCAACAAACGTTTCCTTTATTTCCATCTATATTAATAACATGTAATATTTAGATTTCCTCTCTGCAATCAGACTTTCATCTTGAATTTCACAGCCATTGGTCCTGGAGAACATGGAGGAAGAAAGGCAGGTAAACACAGCACGGTGACACATCAGAGAGAAGTTAGGGGTGATGAGCAAGGTGGTGGGAAAGGAACCTGTGTTTAAATAGCACCTGGGAAGAACAGGTCATAGGCCAGAAGAATTATAAGTAGCGAGAGGAAATGCATTATATAAACGGTCAAACACAGAGAGATTGCAGAGTCTGTACTTCTTAGGTGAGTTGGCACATCGTGGGCACTAGAAGGAGGAAAAAGGAGCTCACAGTTAGTCCCTCTAGCAATCAGCATCAAGCACTTCAGAAGTAGCAAGGGAGACCTGCTAGTCAGTTCTGCTCCCTCTGAGTTAGGTGACATTGAACAGCTGCTGCTTCTTACTGACCTCTGTCCTCATGTAGGAGGCTTACGCTTTTCTACTGTGACTGTGAGGGAAGTAGAGAACTCCTATGGGGCCCAACATAGAGGAGGAATTCAATGAACTGAAGTTGTTCAATCAGCCTCATCACCGTCATCACCACCATGATCACTGTCACCATCACCACCATCACCAACATCACCATATCACCATCACCATTGTTACCACAATCATCACATCATCACCATCACCATCATCACCACCATCACCACCATGTCACCATCATCATCATCACTGCCACCATCACCATCATTACATCACTGTCATCATCATCATCACCACCATCTCCATCACCATCATCACCATCATTCTCATCATCACCATGTGTCACTCATCATCCCCACCAACAACCACCATCACCACTATTGTCCTGTTTGTTGCCTCAACCGCAGACAAGCTAGGGGTCCCAGAACTAAAAGACTCTTAAGGATCACACAACTGATCCCTAGGAGTTGATGGGTGTGTCCCAGAAGGGGGCTGGGCTCAGAGGATATCGAGATATGTGTCTCTGTGTCATTGAACCCAAGTGCCAAGGTGTCATCTGTGAGTGACATGGTCTCTTCTGGAAGCTTCAATAGGAAGGCGGCTATGTTCCAGAAAGCTCCATCCAGACGGGCCTCTCTAGATTACTCACCTTCTCCACTCCTTCAGTTACTGTGTTCATCCGTTCATACCTCACCTGTCTGGCACCAGATCCTTTGCTTACAACCCCGAGACCCCAGGAAGACCTTGTCTGTTTCCCTTCTTCCCGAGAACCTCCAGGACTTCAGCAATGGGGTGCAGACATGAGGAGCCAGGAAAGACGGTCTGACAACTACTTCAGACATAGGTGCCAAGGGACCCAAAAGTCAGAAACAGCAGGATGTCTGGTCAGTGCGAGAGCTCTACCGGGCTCCTACACAGCTGCTTCTAACTTTTTTCTATCGACTCTTTAGCTTCAGAGTTAAAAATAGTGACTAAGTTTTATGTATTTTTAAAAATTGGCTATTTATCGTCCTCATGTATCATCATTTGTTTTATATGGTCCCATGCCTTTGATTAAATATTTGTCAAGTTTGTAAAGTTGTAAAGTTAACCAGCTGCCCAGGCCCCAGGCTAGAAACTGTTGCAGTGACAAAAACATGACAACGTGGCAGCAATTAGACACATGGTGTTTTCCTGGTCCAGGTTCTGGCGCACACACCGCGGGATCCTTGATTCTTTAGGCTTCTAACGTTAATTAGGGTGAACTGTTGGTAGTTTACAGGAATTTCCTCCAAGGAAACTTTTAATTTTGTAAACGCCAAAGCAGCTGAGCCTGTCTTCTATTTTCTAAGGATAACATGTGCTACGGACTTTTTGGTTTGATGTCAAACTATTTTTCATTTTTCCTTAATAATTCCTAACTTGTTTATACGCAGCAGGAGAAATGAAAATAGTAAAAAAGCAGCCTCTGGTCCATGAAGTACCAACTCGCATCGAGACCTGGCCACACTCTGAAAACATGCCGTGAGGTGGGGGTCGGACACGAAAGGCCAGGTGCGGCGTGACCCCACATGCCGCGTGGGCAGCCACGTTCGCAGACGCACAAGTCGTGGAGAAGCTTCCAGGGCCCAGGACGGGGCTGGGGGTGGTCCTGTAGTGGGCACATGGGTCTGCTTGATGGAAAAGTTCTGGAAACAGTCATGAGGGCCACCCACTTTGAATGGCTACATTGGTCAGTTTTATGTGACGTGCATTTCACTCCAATGAAAAAATACAACTCCAGCTCCTATAAGTGGGGTTGATGTACTGAAAGGAACCCACAGAAATGGGGGGTGTGGTTCCCGGCAGCGCCTGGAGGCTCGTTTCCTCGCAGGGCCCTGGGACCTCCAAGGAGCGGGCAGGTGGGTGCGGGCCCCTGCCCAGCCCTCTGTGCCGCCCGCTCCCTCCTCCGAAGGTGCTCCGTTATTTATTAGCCAAGCAATCCGGCCGGCCGCCTGCGATTGGGAGCGGAATCCAATACTGAAAGGTCACAGCTGCAAACATCCCAGGGAGAGGGTGTTCAAGCAAATACAAATACACCTTTTTAATTTCGGCTGAATTGATTAGATAACAATTGCAGGGTGTCACAGGTCAGGAGGCGCGAGCCAGCAGGTCAGCAGAGAGAAAGGAGCCGGGACGGGGTCACAGGGGTGCGGGGCTGAGCCTGGGGCGCCTGGCCCTGCGCGCCCTCACTCTTGTCTGCACAAATGAAGAAGTGCCCATGCTGGACCCAAAGGCTTTGAAAAGAGACGCACAAATGGCTAAGGCCATCCCGCAGTCAGTCGACAGACGTCAGGAACGATGCCCCGTCTGAAATCAAGTACACAAAGGCTCGTCAATGTCATAAAAGGCAGAAAGGACCGTGTGCCCAATGATCCTGCCTGAGACCCAGCGCTGCTAAGACCCTGCCCGGGGACCTGTGGGTGGGCCCATGGGCACTTGGCTCTTCCCAGGCAGATGCTGATGCAGGGAAACTGAGGACTGTGTACACCGGAGGGCCGTGGTGCGCAGCCCAGGGAGCGGGGCAGGTCCCCAGCACCAGCCGCCCTTGGTGGGCACAGCAGCCTGTCAAGGCGACGGAGGGGAACCCTTTGACCTCTGTGGCCGGTGGAGAGTGGCCAGCTCCACAGAGGGGGTGCTAGAAGGAGTAAGTAAGCCATGAACGCATCCTCCAGAAATGTAGGGAAAAAACTGATAGAAATCCACAAACAGGCAAAGAGATGATTTAGCCTCACAGAGAATCCTATATATACTCTGCAAGCGATGGAGGGACGCTTCCGCTGACCAACGCTGACAGTCCTTTACCATCGTGACTGTGCGGGACTCCTCACCAAGACCCTCTCTTCCGTCTCCGGTGCGCTGAGCATGGGCCTCGCTCTCGCCAGATTCTGGTTTGGGGTGCGCGGGCTCACGCGGCTGGGGCCGGGCGTCAGCACAGAACTCCCCAGCTCCGTCTTCGTGACCAGGGGTTGCGCAGAGACGGGCCGGCGCGGGCCCTGGGCGGTGCCTGACTCGGATGGAGCCGCACCGCGGTGTGACGGAGGAAGTTCAAGAGAAGGGAGGCCCGCCTCCTGGGGGTCAGCACAGCAGTCTGGGAAGTGACCCCTGCTCTGGCTGTGGACAGGGAGCGGCCGACACCCCCAACACTGTTCCTCTCACTCAAGAGAATGTTCTAGAATGTAAGTCAAGGAGCGTCACAGGATCGCCAACCTTCGCTCCGCTCCGGCGTGCAGACGTTTGCAGGAGGGGTCAGTCTCAGCAGGGCTCAGGACGGATCCCGCTCGCCTCCTAGCTGGCTGCCGTCTCTCGCGGGCTGGCCACCGTCTCTCACGAGCTGGCCGCCGTCTCTCGCTGACCCGGTCCCTCACCTGCCCTTTTCTCTGGGCTCACTCACAACAGAGCCAGATACTGGGGCACTGGTACCTCAGTTTACCAGAAATAACACAAGGCCACTTAGGGAAAGCCTAGACAACGTACTCTGAGACCAGAGAAGTCAGCTTGGGACAGCAGGCCACGCTTGCATTGGAACAGACTCCGAGCTTGACAAACAAAGCATTTATGCATTTTCGCTTGTTGATCGGAGAGGGGACACTTTGCAACTTGCATGGTTTGCGATTGCCGTGAGCCGGGACGACTGCCGCCTCCCAGAGCGCGTGGGATAGGAAATGACAAAGACAAGGAAAACACTTCTGTTCCTTTTCTATTAAGAGTTTTTAATGAAACACATGCTTAAAAGCAAACCAAGCAGCTTGTCGCTTGAGCGTAAAGTCCCGCACTCATGTGGTGTTGATCAGGAGCCTCTGTCAAGAGGAGGCCGGGGACCCACGCGTGGGGTCAGCGGCCGGCAGGCCGCCTCCACCGTGCCCTGGTGTTCCCTGGAGCTCACCCGTCTGATGTGGCTGCTTGACACCGGCCCGCTGATGTGACCGGCGGGCTTCCCCAGGGCTGTCACAAAGAACGGCCGCGGCTTTGCCACGACGGGTCCAGACCAGCCTCCCACGTCCCCACTGCCCCGGGCGCTCCTTTCCGTCTCCGGCGCGAGCCCACACCTGTGCCGTGTCAGGGTGTGTCCCGACAGGATCCAGCGGCTGCGTCGTGGCCCCGCGGCCTCCTGTATGTGCCGCGATGGGGAACGGCTCTCCCGCGTAGTCACGACGAAGCCTGAGGCTCGCCCATACAGGCGTGTTCGAGGCAGTAAAAAGAGCGGCCCCGGAATGTGCCTTCTGCACCCTTGTGGAAGTGAATAAACACATTTATTTTAGGATTTTAAAGGTTTTAATTAGGTGCGTGCTGGGCTCTCTTTGGCTGGAAGAGGATCTCTGTGTGTCAAGGGACACGTGCCCTGGACCGGGCGCCGTGTCGGTGAGAAGCCAGCCCGAACCAAGACTAATGACCCGTCTCCCCCATCATGGCTTGGCCGGCTATCGGCGCTTGCTGGACACCTAGACAGCGCGAGAGATAGAGGGGGACGCTGCCCCGTCCAGAGCTCGGAAGACACTGCTGTGTTTTCTGCTGTCGCAAACCCATGTTTCTTTATCAAGGTCTCCGTCTGGCTCTCTGTTTTGACCCCCGCGTCGCCACCTCTCATCTGCAGGGAGATACAGCAGCCGCGCTGTGGGGCTGGGCCTTGACCCTCCGAGTCAACACCTAAGAAATTAAGAGAGCCCATCAGTGAGTTTCATGTGTTTAAAAGGCTGTAGGCATTATCTTCACAAAAATAATACTGGTAAAGTTGCAAAATCATAAGTATCATGGTAATATACTAGTACTATTATATACAATATAGGTGTATCAACTGTGTTATAGAAAATACACGAAACCCTAAGGCCATGTGTCTGCACAGGAAAACACGTGTGTGTCTGCACAGGAACATGCGTGTGTGTCTGCTCAGGAGCACGCATGTGTGTCTGCAGATGAATATCCACGTGGGTCCACGGCGTTGCCCGGAGCTTCTCTTCGGGAGGTCAGGTAAAGGCAATTTGTACTTTGTTATACACACTTTTCTACACTTTTTCAAATTTTACAAAATGTGCATATTGTACATTACATATTATAAGCGTTTGTGATGATTAATAAACACAAAACGGTGTGTTTTGTACGACAGAAGATGACGTGTCTGCATGACTTGGTCACACCGTAGCACACAGGAAGTGCATGTGTAACTCGCAGCCGCCCGCCCCAGAGGCTGGAGCTCGGGGAGGGACCCTGCGGAGCGCGGGGCTGACCCGTGTCGGGGCCCGAGTCTTCCCGTCCAGGAGGTTCCTCAGCAAACTGCACGTCAGCTGCAAGCTGTTAGTAAGGCGGCAAGTCCTCGGAAAAAGCACACCAGCAAATGCGGGAACGCAAGTTCATGGTCACGGGAAATCAGTGCTAAAGTCGCAGGTGATTGACCTGAGCGGCATCTCCAGGCCGTCCTCACGGGCTGGAGAAAAACCGAGCAGGGTCCGCGCCGACCTCCACTGAGCAGCTCCTCGGGCAGCACCCACACGGCGTACAAAGTCCTCCAGTTCACCTGGCACCGGCCCTGGAGCGGGACGGTGCCCTCCCACGGCCCCCGCTGGACCGGCGCCCACGGACTTGGCCGGAGGTTGCGCTGCACACGGCAGGTCAGGGGAGAGGCGTGCGGCGCACGGGCCGGCGGGCGGCCTGGAAGGAAGGAAAGCAAAGAGGAAGCCGCGTGTGGAGGCTGAGGGACCTCTGCGCGGCCCCTTGATCCGGAGGCGGCCCACCGAGCTTTACGGACGGAAAGGAGCCCGAGGCAGGAGGCTGGGTCCGGGGCTCCCTCTCCACGCGCTGGGCACGATGATGTCCCCGTCATCCGTCCTAAGGATTCAGTGAGATAACGTGGGCACGTCTTCACACCTCTCCCGCTTCCCACAAATGGCATCTCTTTTCTACAGGGCACGGCTCTCAGCAGCCCCGGCACGCGACCAAGGGCAGGACGTGTGGGTGCACAGCGGCCCGGAGGGTGGACGGCGAGATGTTTGCAGGCCCTGCCGGGTTCTCACTCGTCCCACAGACGCGCTGAGGCCTTCGGGGAGGGAACCGACGGCATCTTGAACAGACACTCCGATGACAGACCGACGAAGCCTGGCTGCGGGGAAGGTAACAGAGCAGGGGCTGAGCGGTTCACGCTGGCAGGAAGGATGGGCTGAATTCACCTGCACACACGCGCACACACACGCACACACACGCATGCACACGCACAGGCACTATGAACTAGAAGCAGAACAGGCCAGCGGGGAGGCCAGCAGTGCGGCCTTTCTTCGTGGTCCTGTAAGTCCGAGGGTCACCGCAGATGGGAAGAACACGTAGCAGGTCTGGATGAGACATCTCGAATGTGTAAGACATTTCCTTGCTCTACGATTAAAATGGAAAAGGGACACAGCCTTCTGTTTCTGGAAAATCACCTCTTGGTGGGCACATGCTAACAGAGGAAGGAGGCAGGCCGGGCTCACATCCCAGCTGGCCATGCCTGGGGAGGGACACGGGGACCTGGGTCATGGGGACGGTACCTGGTGGGGAAGTAGGTCGGCGTCTGACATGTTGAGTGTAAGCTGAGGCATCCGGACAGAAATGCTCCAGATGTGTCTGAATAAAGGGCCAGAAGTCGGGATTGGAGACGCGGAAGCAGAATGCTCATCTTCCAGGTGAGCTCGGGGGTGGGCGAAGCACCGAAATAAGTCAGAGTGAAACCGGACAGAAGACGGGTCACGTACCAGGTGACAGCAGTGTTGGGGGCACCTCGGAGCAAGGCCAGGGGCAGGAGGGGCCAGCGTGGGAGCAGGACCCCGAATCTTGCAGCCGTCCGAGGACAGTTGCTGGAGGCGGGGGTTCTCGGGTCAAAGCCCAGGGACAGCAGCCCCGGGGGCAGGACACGGGCCTGGGAGTTGCAGGTGACCTTCGGGAACGGAGAACACAGGTAACGGAGAACCGGCTCGTGGACCTTGTGCTGAGAAACTCTCTGTGGGAGGGCAGCCCACGGCGCACCTGCCACGGGAGTGGGTGTGGGGCCTTCTAAGATGGAGAAAGGGTCAGGGGGTGGACTGGAGAGACGTCAGCATGTAGTGCCCACGAGGGCCTGCAGGAGGCTGTGTGTGCTGCCTCCGAGCCGTGAGGATCTGGGAAGGCGCCGGAGTCCACCGAGTGCATCCGCAGATGGACAGAAAGGCCCTGGTTCGTGAGGGACACAAAACAAGCTCAAGTTCCTTCATGAGACAGAGAAAGACCGGTGACAAAGGAGGGGACGGAGGGAGATGGGGCCCAGGAGGCCAGGGCTGGAGAGCTCCTGTGGGGGTGTGGCAGCGCCCTGGGCGGGCAGGATGCACCCCGGCCCGCCGGTCACGCGCTGCAGGGGACACTCCGGACATCTCCCACGGAGCTCGCCGGCGACACCCTGGGTCCTGAAATCAAACAGAATGTAAACAGCAGGGTGACCCCAGCCCGAGTGGAGGGGAAGCAGAGGACCCAGGAGGTCAAGGTCAAGCCTCTGTTCAAGTGGCCAACTGCAAAGCTAAACCCGCAGCTGGTCAGAACCACCTCGAGCCAAAGGGACTGACGGCAGCGGGGCTTCCAGCACAAGAGCGGGCAGCAGCGGGTCCTGCTCTGTCGGGTAATTAAAAAACACAAAACATGTGCAGGTATTTAAGGAAAGAATTATTTAGGAAATGACGCAAGGACAACGGGTTGTTTCAGGTGAGGAGGGAAAATCCAGGAGAATTTCAAAGGAACGAGATAAAAGAACGCTCGCGTTTCTCCAGGACTCACTTCTAAGCAGGAATGCAGCAGATGCGCTCCGACGTGACTGAACAGCTCTGAAGAAAGGGCACCGACTCCTTATTATCCGGTGTGAACCCTGAAGCCAGAGAAGCTGAGAAATTCCTCCCTTGCAGAGGTCAGAGGCGGGCGCAGCGGGGAGACCCAGGCCGGGCTCTTCCCAGGGTGCTGGAGTTGGGTGCTGGGTGCCCAGAGAGGACACCAGGCACGAATGCCACGGCGGCCCGGCTGCGCGGGCGGTGGCACGGTCCGAGCACGGAGCTGTGGGCGCGAGTGCACACGGCACACGGCTCGGGGCTGCCGGCTCTGCTCCCACGACTCCTGGAGACCCTCAAGGAAGGAGGAAATCGAGTGCACCTAACTTCCCCAATAATCAGAATTTCTTCCCAGCAGCAGCTCCACCAAAGCTCGGTCAGACGAGATCGCGTCGCTGACGACAGACCTGAGCGCGGCCAAGCCTCGGACACGGGGTCGGCGCAGCTGCATCTCCTCCGCAGTCTCGGGCCGACGTCTGAGGAGTGGGACGTGCTTTCGGACGTCCTGTGAGCCCCGAGCCCTGTTGTTTCCACAGTGAGGTAGTGGGGCTGACACTGCGGTGTCACCCGGATGTCCCTTCAGGGGTGGAGAGCTGACCTCCCGGCTGCTGGGAATGGGGCTCCGCCGAGACCCCGCCCCAGCACACACCTCCCAGGGCGATGCGTCCCAGCGAGAACGGAGGGGGCTCGTTTTCTCTCTTCAGACACAGTCCACCGCTCAGCCAAAATCTTCCCGGGGACGGCCCTGCAGCCCAGCCCCCTCCGCCCGGCGCTGTGCTCCCCGCCTCCCAAGGCACCACCCAAGAGCACCCCCACGGGACAGCGGACCCCCAACCTCTGTCTCAACCTGCAGCAGCTCGGGGTCGGGTGGTCCAAGCCCGTTCACTCCCTCACTTCCCTTTGCAAGTGCGCTCGGAAGAGGCGTGGATGACGTGGACGGGAGGCCGACGACTCCTCTCTGATGGGCGCACCCTGGACGCAGGGGCCCGCGGCGCGGGGGCGTCTAACGAGGTGCTCACCCCTAACGCTCCCCTCACCGCTCCAGGCGGACACACCGGGGCTCAGGGGGTTCATTTAATCCGGTCTACACCTGATTTTGCTTGTTACCTATTGGTCTGTAATTTCTTGTCTTTGAAAAACCTTTGAAGGTCACTCCGGTAAAATATGGAAAGAAATAGAAACCCAGATGGACGCGGCCTGTTCCATGCTTCGTACCGAGTGGTCAGGCGTGCTATGGCCACGTGCTTCCCACAGAATATCCACGGAAAGATGCAGTGAATCCGTTATACCCAACACGCTTCCTTCTCAATTTTCATCGTTTGATTGTATTATCCAGATCTTTTATTTTTTATTTTTCTTTATTCATTTTTCAAATAAGCAAGCATTATCCTGATCTTCTTTAAAGATAGAGCAGCATCGCCGAGCCGGAGGCAACTTCCCACCCCGGGTGCCCCCTTCCTCACAAGGCAACCACACATGGTGTGCGTGTGTGCCTGTGTGTGCGCGTGCTGCGTGGGGACTGTGTGTGTGCACAGTGTGTGCTGTATGTGATGTGTGTGTGTGCATGTGTGTGTGCAGTGCGTGTGTGGTGTGTGTGTTCATGTGTGCTCAGTGTGCGTGTGCGTACGTGTGCACGCCGTGTTCGTTACTGTGGGGTCTGTGTCGTCCGCCCACACAGCACAGGGCTACTCCACATGCTGTCCCACTGTGCGCAGCTACAGGTCCGCAGGGCGCCGTGCTGGACGCCCCGTGCCGCTCACCCTGGAGCTGTTTCATGTGACAGTTTGGGATGTGGATGCTTCAGCTTTTTCTGCAAAGGCCAGGTCAGAGCGGCTTTAGGCTTTGTGCTTGAGTCCCCGCAAAGCGACAGCAGCCATCGACAACACGTAAGCTAACGGCTTGGCTGTGCGCCAGTCAGACTTTATGTACCGAGTAGGCAGCGGCCAGATTTGGGCGGTGGGGCCGGCGTGCCGATCCCTGCCCTCGGCGAAGCCCGCTGTCGCTGTCGGAGCTCCTGTGGCAGGTTCCGCTGCACGAGCCGTGCACAGCTTGCTCACCCTCTCCCGTCTCGCACGGTGCTTACACGGTGTCTCAGTTTTTCTCCGTCTCGGGCAATGTGGGGACAGACATTCCCAGGACACACGCCTGGAAGTGGCTCCGGCTGGGAGAGCCTCAACCTCGCCCCCCGACTGGCTCCTGTGTGTTTCCAGGTGCCCTCCTGACGTGGCACCCAGGACGCCCGATGCTGGGCTCCACCCGCCCCCCGCCCGCCAGCGTCCGGGGCCACACGGTGAACGGTTCTCCACGTGGGCGAGGGTGCTCTGATAGCCTGGGTGTCCCCTCCCTGAGCCTCTCCAGCGTCCTCTTGCACGAACCGTGTATTGTGTCCCTCTGCTCTCTCTTCTGTTTCTCTGTAGATTCCTCCAAGCGTTCTTGTGCGACCGAGTTTCCTGAGAGACCCTGCGTCACCCAGGCCGGCCGCCCCCCGTCACTCACCAGCAGAACGTCAGCTCGCATCTTCTCTCGTCGGGGGCGTAGGGCACTTTGCGTGGCCCAGTCTTTAATTCTGATGCGATGAAATGTCGCTATCTTTTCCCCTTTACTTCTTTTCTTTTTCTTCCTGCTTTTGTGTTATTTTAGAGAAACGATTTCTAGCCCTCAGCTTGTGAGGGCGACTTCAGGATGTTTGGGGACATCGCCTTTCACAT
Source organism: Mustela nigripes (assembly GCF_022355385.1). NCBI lineage: Eukaryota > Metazoa > Chordata > Mammalia > Carnivora > Mustelidae > Mustela > Mustela nigripes. The sequence continues at coordinate 1,449,332 of NC_081568.1, forward strand.
GGAGGGTCTACGGCTTCACGGATGCTGTGAGACGCTACCGAGTTTCATTATACTTGTCCACGGGGCGAACCGTGCTATGACTCTAACGTATCGGCTCCCTTGTCTTTACTCCGTGGGTCTGTTTTTCCGCGGTGTCTCCACATCTGTTGGACGTTTCTGGAGTTACGGAGAGACTCTGTGGATCTCTGAGTCGTAGTCACCCTAGATTCACAGCGTGACTTTGGGAGGATGACACCTTGCGATAATGAGTCTTCCTGTCCCGGAGATGTGTTTTCCACGTGGCCACAACTTCCTTACGTCGCGTGTGGCCGAGCAAAGATGGTCACACCTTTCCCGCCTCCTCCTGGGAAGCGGTCTCCAGCTCCTTTCCCTGGACCCTGACCTGCTTCCATGACTTTTTTGATCAGCAGAAGGCGTGGGAGGAAGTGACAAGCTTGTCTCAGGCCACCTGCAGCTCACCCGGTGTTCGCCCGGAGCCCGGTGTTCCAGGACGCTCCTGGGTCCCCAGTGCCCAGAGCTGTTTGATCACTGGAGCTTCCAGGGCAGCCCCGAAGATCCCGGGGATGGCAGGCTGTGGGGAGACGTGACTGCAGCTCCCTAGGCTGTGGGCCCTCCCAGGACCAATGACAAGGAGATATTTTCATTCCCTAAGCTCCCCTGTGGGGACAAAACCCGCCCAGTTTCACCCCACCTGAGACGATGCCCAGGCCTTGCAGCCTTTGTCGTGGGGTTTAGAAGAACGAGGCACGTCAAGTGAGTCATACGTCGATTCCAACTATGCCATTGCTGTTTAAAGAAATCCTGTATTCTGTGCTTTGATAAACCAAAGGAAACCTTACTCCTTCACTGTCTGTAAGTGTAACTCACGCCAGGTTTTCGTTAGTGGTCGTCTACCCCTGAGAACACTGGACACACTCGGAAACAGTAAATTCCGTAACCATTGCCAGTACACAGACCGGCTGCGTAGATAGAACTCTAAATTAGTACGGTGAAATCCTACTTTTAGATAGTAACTATAGGAACACAATAAAGAAGTAGGAATGAAGACATGAGGGAGATGAGTTTTTCTAAATGGGAAATAAATTGCACTGGCTGTTAAGGCTGATGAGGCTTGGGGCCGGCTCCCGGCATCACAGCTGCAGCCCAGGATGCCGGCGGGCTGCCCGGGACCGGCACTCGGTCCTGGTCGAGGGTTTTTAGTAAACTGATACTTATTTCTAAGAAATGCTTCATCACTTGATTAACTCAATTTTCTAAGAAACAAAATACGCTCGAATCACTGTTGAATATTCTCCTTAGGGTTCCGCATCAGGGAGCCTACTTCCATCTTCCCGCTAATGAGATCATTTTGTAACTGAGTATTTGATTTGCATGGGATCCAACCCAACATCGACTGACTACTGGGATTCCTTTTATAGCTAAGAGCACGAGAGCGGGTTCCTGCTAGCTTTTAGCCGCGCTCCTCCGCATCTGCCAGGTGGGTGCAAGAGTTCTAGGTCAAGCTGCCCAGCCGTGGTGGCCAGGGCGGCTCTTGGCAGGGGCGGCTCCTGGCCCGAGCCCCAGCTGTCCTCAGTGCTCTCTGTCCCGGCGTCTAGAATTCTCGGTGGAGCAAGCAGGGAGCCGGCTTGCTGGGCAGGTGGTCGTGCAGGGCTCAGAGGGAAGACTTCCCGACCCCTGAAAATATTTCAAAAATAGACAAATATGACCAAGACCCCAGCAGTCCTCTCTGAGGGTAGATGGACAGAAGCACACGCTTGGTCCAAGCGTGTGCTTGGTCTGGAGAGGAAGTGGGTCCTCACCGAGTCGAGTCCACCTCCAGGCCAGCCCCACTCTGGTGTGTGGACTTAGAACACAGACCTGGCCCTACCCAGTGTCCCCCACGCCCTCCGGAGGCAGGAGCAGGGCTGCTGAGCTTCTTTGACGCAGTACGGAGGGAAGGCTCCGCGGGGAGCCACGTACCAAGAGAAGCTGTGGCTTGGCTTCTCAGGCCCCTCGGTGAAACCTGGGGTAGCATCCTGGGCGGGACCGTCCACCCCCAGCAGCTCCGGTCCTTGCCGGACCGCACTGTCATCTGCTGCTCAGTGTGGAGACTGTCACGTGGAAGGAGGCCGTGGTGAGGGGCAGACGGCTGGCCCCAGAGAGTTGGGTCAGAGGATTGGCCTAGCCCCCTCCTGTGACTTAAAGCCAACAGCTTTTCTAGAATGGTTAATGGGTGTCCAGACCTTCCCTGGGTGCCGTGAGGCACCCTGATAGGCATAAAACAAGTCCCTGCCCTCTAGGGTGCATAAAGCGGAGAGCGGATCGGGGTGGAAGGGGGAGCATCACACGGGTCGGAACCTGCAGACGCACCAGCGGCGGTGGTCGGTGGGCTGTGCGCACGGCTGAGTCCGGATGCTCGGAGGGAAATGCGGCCCGAGTCAGGAGTGGGTGTGCACATGACGTGAGCACCTTAGACACAGAACACGCTACAGAGATGGGATTTGGCCCCGGAAGTATAGCAGGAAACGGACTCAGGTAATCAGGGCCCAGATGGGGTGTAGGGAGCTTTGAAAGCCGGAAGAAACGTGATTTCAGATGATCCAGGGTTTTTGAAAGTACGTTGGGCAGAGGGGTGTCTGCGCCAGGCTCTGCAGGCTGGTGTGTTGGGAGGAGGCAAAGCGGGGGTCCGGGCTGGCCCGTGGGGAGCCCGTGGAGACCTGCAGGCCTGGACCGTGTCTGCAGGAGGACGCCTGTCGGGTTCCAGACACACGAGTCTCCCACGTGTCCTCTGTCCCAGAGCTCACACTCCGAGCAGTCCAAAATGATTATCTACTAAGATTATCCTACTGAAAAAAAAAAAAAAAGCATAAAGTAAAACATGAATCACATTTTTGCTTTGATAAACCGGAATTAGTGAACATTTTCATGAGAAGAGGATTTCTTGCCAAATTTCTACTTCGTTAAGTTTCCAGTTAGGGAACAGCGTTCTTTCCGAAAGAGGGACTCTTGGCATAACATGTTTGCCCAAGTAGGAATGCATAATTGCCACCCTGAGCAAGCCTGCGTTCTGGGGGACACCAGCACGCCGGGGAGCCCCCGGGTCTGTGAGGGACAGCGGACATTCCGCTCAGCTCCGTGCACTAGGTCTCGAGTCCTCGGCACACTCTAGCCCGTGCGCCCCCGAGAGCAGGCTCCCCCTCTCCCGCCTGAATTTGGAATCAGAAAGTCGCATCCGAGACAAGGACATCCGGGGAGAAGCGGCGTTTAAGCACTCACTGTAAACACGGTGAGTGGCACTGCCGGTCAGTACACGAGACTGAGGACATTCCGTTGCCTTTAGACTCCAAAGCAGTATCTCTTTGAAATGTGTGCGTATAACGTTCGGAATTTGGATCACACAGACAATGTAGGTCCATTAGACCTCTCCTCTCCCTCAAATGCACCTGGAGATGATAAAAACAACAACAACAGAACCCAGCTGCCTAGTTTGAGTGATGCTGGCAAAGTTTCCCGAGATGTTTACGGTGTCGCTCGCCGGCTTCACGGAGGGGGGCGCTTTCAACAGGGCGGCGCGGATTAGGTGCGGACGGCTGCGCTGGGAGCCCCAGCTGAAAGCGAAGCGGAGCCAGTGTTGCTCTCACTGCTACTCTGAAACACATCAGCCCGACACTCCAGAAACAAAAGGGGCTCACACAGAAATCCTTCTGAGCACTTAGAAAAATACCCATCAAAGGAGACGGCGGGAGGCGTTTTGCACCCCGAGCGCGCAGGCGTCTTCCCCTCCGAAGGCCTCAGATACTTTGGACACGCAGAACTGGGTGTTTGTCTCAGGGAACGCGCAGCAGCACTTCTGTGGAGAAACCAGCGTCCCAGAGCCGAGGGCTGGACATGACGTCCTGCAGGGGACTGGGGGGCGGCCCGGCAATGCTCGGGGCCGAGAACCCCACAGAGACAGCGGCTTTGAGGAGCGTGTGTGTCTGTGCGTGCCAGTGTGCGAGGGTGTGCGGCACTGCAGGGTATGCAGAGGACTAGGGTATCCCCAGGTGTCCCACTGTAGGTCCCCCCTTACCGCACGTGCGACCGAGACAGGTTAGGAAAAGGAAGTGACGCCTCTTTCCAACAAGCCCGAAAGCCCTTCCTTGCCCTCGGCACCAGCTTCACATGACTGCAGCGAGCAGACCTCGGGGTCCGGCCCTGACCTGACTCCGGGCTCCCTTGGTGCCCACAGGAAGGGTTGGCCGGTTCTCAAACCCTAGAGGCAAGAGAAGTGGTCAACAGAAGCATCCGCTTCCCCCGGAGCACTCGAAGTCAAGGCGGGGTGCACAGTCCAGCCGAAGGCAGCCGTTCCCAGGGTCGGTGCTGGAAGCGCAGTCTTCATCGTGAGGCCACATCTGGGGCTCAAGGACGGACTGATGCAGCCCGGCCTCTCTTCGGACTTTGACGCAGCTGTGCCTTCACATCTGGCCACTGACGGCAGAGTTTAGGTTCGTTACGTCCCCTGAGTACAGTCGGCATCGCCCGTGCCGGGCACAGAGTCGACTGGCATCCGTTGAACAAATGCATGACTAAAGGGAGGAAAAGTCCTCAGAACACCCAGGACTTGGTGCTGGGTGCCCCGCGGAAGCCCTGTCTGAGCTCGTCCGCCCACCCTAGCAGCTCGGAACGCGTGGAGAGCACGAAACCCGGAAAGAACCCTCTGAAGGACGCGGCCGAGGGTCCCCGCTCTGCCCGCCGAGTCAGCAAAATGCGCCTTAAGCTTGCGGATGGCAGCGGCCTAGTCTTTAAACCGTGGCCAAGGTAGGGGTCAGAATCACCTGCCGAGATGGGCACACGGGCCTCCCGGACACCTGCGATGGGAACGCGGAGTTTCCGGTGGCGGGACGGCAAATACACAGACCCAGCCGGGCCAGGCTGAGGAGGCCAGCTCGGGCCAGACTGACGGCAGGTCTAGGTCAGCCTCTCTTTGATCACGGACTGACGCCAGGGCTCTTGGTTGGAAGAAACACCCGGACAAGAAGAATGTCCCACGCAGGACATCGTAATTAAAGCCGCATCTCAGCCAGTTAGGGCTTGTGCAAGGCTTTGTCCTACCGCGGGGAGAGCACGGCCGCGCGACATGAAGAAGCAGCAAACAGTTGTCCGCGGAGAGCAGATGAGGCCGCCTTGAATCCCTCCATTACTAATGCATGAGGAGGTGCTGAGCACCGGAGAGACAATCATTCTTTTAATCATCGTACAAGTTTTATTACCAGTAGCCCCATTCAACAAAAGGGACAGGGTAGACTTTCTCCAGGGCGGGAGCTCAGATGGTGCTGGGGAAACCGGTGACCCGGGGTCGCGGGGGTGCTGGCGATCGGCCGCGGGTCGTCTCGGTGCAGAGAGGGCTAGTGTTACCAGCTGCAGGGCAGGGAACAGGCCCGGACTCAGGGGCCCACAGGGCAGGGGCAAAGGCAGGCCCCTGCAGCGCAAGGCAGCTCCTTTGCAGGACCCCAGACGGGGGCCAGCACCAACCTCCCCCTCGCCCCCAGCCCCAGGGCCAGGGAGAGCTGGACAAAGGGGTCTGCCTTCCCATCCCAAGCAGCGAGGTGAGGGGGACGAGCCGGGTCCTCCTCTCGGCTGCGGATGCTCTTGTCTCTGGCTGAGTTCTGTAGGCGCCGCAGGGGAGTGGGGTCTCTAACAGGCACCGACAATCTCAGTCATCAAGAGAAAGATTATTAAATGTGATATTTTAGAAAATTGAAATCAATGCAAACAAACAGGTATGTTCACAAAGTACCATGTTTTTAACTAGCGGCAGGACTGAGTAGGACCCTGAGGGTACCGGGGGCGGAGGAGGAATTGCCAGGTCTCATCCCGTGTCTGGAAACTTCGGTGTTGTCCACTGTGGGTTTTTCCATGAATTTGGACATTCTTCAATATCCCATCACCGTGTGACTTATCTTGATGGCCGAGTGTTTGGGCCTTTAAATGTTACACCAGCGGTATTAGGGCTGGAACTGTGTCTCCCCAAACAGATTCATATGCTAAAGTCCTAATCCCCAGTGCCCCAGGCTGAGACTTTCCTGGGAAACAAGGTGTTGCAGATGTAATGAGTCGCGGTGAGCCGGAACTGGAGGGACGGGCCCAGCCCCTTGCTTGCGTGTGTCCGGGTCCACGCGCAGAATGCAGAATGCCGGGTGGACGTGAAGGCGGAGACCGGGACGGGGCATCTGCAAGCTAAGGGATGTCGGGGCGGCCAGCAGCCACCAGACGCCGGACAGAGACGCGGGACAGATGCTCCCTCAGAGGCTCAGAAGGGACCAGCCCTGCCCACGTCTACCTGTGGGTTCCCAGCGTCCAGAATACGAGACAACATGTTTCTGCTGCTTCAAGCGGCTGGGTCATGGCAACTCCGGGGTATTTATCAGGTGCGTGTTTTCCGCACCCCAGTTGTGGCCACATCCTCTGTCTGCTTGCCCGTGGCTCCCGGCTTCCGAGTGGGAGAGAAGCGTGCGTTTACAGGGCCCTGGGAACTGTGAAAAGCCCATGAGGGGAAGGACAGGGACGCGCGTCACAGCCGCAGTGTGCAGCCCCCGCCTGCTGGAACCCTGGCACGTCCAGACCGTCCGGGGCCGCAGCCCCACCTCTGGCGGTGGCCATGATGACATCCCCCACCTCTAGCCCAACGTGAGGGCCGCCTCTCAGGGTGGGTGCAGGGGAGTCAGCCAGGGAAGGCCTGCCTTCTGACACCCGAGCGGGTGAAGGACCCCTGAGTCCCCAGATCGCCCCGGAGCACATCGCTGCGTTAGGTGGCCTGGGGCACGGGTACCGGAGGAGTCCGGGGTCACTCAGGTCCGGCCGTGTGCGACGGCTCCCGTCACCTGGCGGCCTCCCGGTGAGATGCAGACCCTGACAGGGGACATCCAGACTGGGGTGAGACTCAGGACAGCGCGTGGAGGCATTTGTTCACAAGAGCCCGAATGGTGAGGAGATCGGTCCGTTACGCAGAGAGATGCTAGAACGGCGTCGTGTCAGGGCCCGGACCCCACGCGGCGCTCGAGCCTCGTGTCCAGCCCTCACCCGGCCTCCCACCCAGACCTCACGGTGAGCCCCCGGATGGCTGGCATGGCCGCTGGGGGTCCCCATCGGCTCCCGGCGCTTAGAGGCCGGCCCCTTCTTCAAGCAGGCTTGGCCTTGCAGGGACTCATACACTTGGTCGTTGCCTGCGCACAACTAGCTTCCCCTTTACACTTATGAAATGCACTTATTTTGTGCATTTTATGGCAAATTGCTAATTTGGTTTTTTCCTTTTCACGTGCTCTCACCCTGTGTGCGGAGCTACGCCTGTCGGGGGCTCTCGGGTCCGAACAAGGGCTTCCTTCGCCTTGATGCTGGGCCGTTGGGACAGGACCCCCAGCACAAACCGCGAGGTTTTTCTTACTCCCCTGACCCCGGCCACAGGAGCCGGGAGGAGGGGCTCCTTCCCAGAGGAAGCCGGGAGCCTGGGTGCGCTCTCCCGCTCCTCCGAGCCTTCGGTTTTCCTTTCAAAGAGCGAGATCAAATGCTTCACACCAGATCGAGTTGTCATAACTGTGCAGAATAAATATTTTAAAGTTTGTCATTCAAACAGGTGGCAAGAGGGGCGTCGGCAGGTCTGGGTCAGGAGGGGACGAGCGAGCGGAGCCAGCGGGGACCCGCGTGCGCGTGGCGGCCTTCACGGGCCTGGGCTGTGTCCCCACTTGTGGGTGGCGTCCTGCCCAGGTCGCGGAAGCCCCCGGTGTGCGGGGTACGAAGTGCAAGTCAGCCTCGTCCTCAGCAACGCCTGCCCTTTGCCAGGCCCCGGGTGGGTGCGGACGGCACGTTCTCCTGCGCTGGGGCGACACAGAGGGGACACGCAGCCGACGCATCACTGACGGGATCAGTGCCTCGTAACGCCAGGTGATGGGGAAGTCGAGGCGAGTAAAAGCGCGGACACCGTGTACCTGCTCTGACGCCCACACACGGCTGGATGGTTCTAGAAACGAGAGACGTCGCGGGCTCCGCGATGCTCCCAAAAACCCGCTGTGAAGGTACAGCCCGCGGCTACCAACCCTTGGTCTTTTCCGGAAGAGAGAAAACATGGCAGAGGGCGCTGTTTTTTTCTCTTTAAGGAAAGAATTCAGGCTTTGGTAGCTTCCCTCCACATTCTTTTTCTGTTTTTCAGTTCCCTGCCCTGAAACCAGGCGCGGGAGAAAGGACGCTTGTTTCCCAGGGGCTCCTGGAGGGCAAAGACGGGAACTTGGGTTTTGTGTTCACGCCTTCGACCCGCGCCTTTTCTCGACCACAAGCCCTGTTTTCCCTGGGACGGACTGGCGCTCCCCTCAGGGGCGGGTTCCTTCCCCGCTGGACTGTGTCCACCGGCGTGTGTCCGCTTCCCTCCTGGCCGTGCAGGGCCTCCTTGCGAGTCAGGATCCAGTGGTGCTGATGCAGCTGCGTCCACGTTACGGCGTGGCCCGGGAGCCGTGGACGTGCCAGATCTAGAAGGCGATTCCTTCCCATCCAGGTCTGGGTCACGTCACAAAGCCACATCTGGGAAGCAGAAGGCCTGAAAGTACAGGTGACTGAGCCAGATCCCTTACGACAGGCGTCTGTCAAGAAGTGCGCTCCAAGTACCTTCCAAGTGGTCTCCGCGTCAGATGTGCTCATTTAAATACCGTGATTCCCATCACGCCCCAACAAGCACTCCATTCATAGTCCTGACGACATCGCCATGTTTGCGCTTACCCAGAAAGTGACCAGCGCTGCCCAAGCCTGCTTACAGCGCGTCAAGCGCCCCGCAGTGCCGTCGGCACCAGTGACGACGGCGAATGGTTTGCAAAAGCAGAGGAGCGTCCCGGCACACACCACCCCGAGGACTCGGGTACACGCGAGCTGCAGGGGAAACACTGCATACAAGGTGAGAGATGAGCCTCGAACTGGCGGGAATGTGGGTCCCGAGCACCCGGTGTTAGTCCCCGGACAAGGACGTACACGAGCTACGAGATTTGCACCGTTCTGAACGTGTCTGTTCATAGGCTCACGGGTACCACGCTGGTCTCCTAGAAATCAGCGTCACATGTTTCAGAGGTCGGAGGAGCACCGCAAGGGCCGTGAGCATGACCCCCGCCCGCCCGCCCTGGCACTCTGCCCATGGGTTCTCCCGGCTGCACACGCACACGTGCCTGGGCACGGGTCCCATCTGGGGTGGTGTCCAGGGCAGCTCTTCCTCCGCTGTGCAGTCAGGAGCAGACACTTTCTGGCCCAGGCCGTGCTCCTGGACATTCCGTCCCTTTGGGGTAACTTCACGTGGCTGGAGCCACACCTGTTCCCTCCCTCGCTCCCCCCACCAGGGATCTGGGGAGCCGAGGGCGGTTAGCCATGGACGCTGCCTCCGAGCTCCAGCGAGTCAGAAGAGCTGTCTCCACGGGGCTCAGATGGGAGAGTGTGGGAGCGGCGGAAGCACCCGGCTCCCAGGCAGGGCAGCCCCAGGCGCGCTCGCTGCATTTCCGGCTGCGGTTTGCCCAGCGCTGATCTCGGTCCGTTTCCAGCTCATTACTTGTTTGCAGGACGCGGGCGCAGGCTCTCTCTGCTGCTCACGCCGGCGTCTATGCTGAGACGTACAGTCTCTCATGTGCTAGACCGGAGGCCGATGTCCAGCCCCAGAGGTTATGTCACGGTGAATAGCGCATAAGCAACCGGGGCGACAACTCAGACAGTCTTGGAACTCGGAGCTGCTTTTTCTTTTCTCCTTTCAGAAGGAGCTCGGTAGCTGCGAGCCCCTGGGAACTTTTTCATCCTTGCTGCAAAGGCTTCAGAGCTTGTGCGATCAGAAGGACACCCTCGGGCAGGCCATCGCTCGCTCCGTGTCCCCAGCGGATCCCCACGTGCTGCCGTGTGGCTCCCTGACCATCGCCGCGGGCACGCCGGCCCAGGGCAAACCCACCTCCCACTCCTGCCCTCGTGGCCTGATGGGCAGCCCTGAGTCCCCGGGCCTCCGTGTGGAAACGCAGTCCAGACCCTGACTGATGTGGGGGGAGCCGAGTGCAAACATTAACCTTCAGAACAGAAAGATAAATACGTTTCTCTGTTGTGACTTTGTGAATCTGCCTTCCCCAGCAGAGACGCTGCGCGACCCTCAGCCAACTGCGTGAGCCATGCCCAGGAATGACGTGGGCTGCCCGCGTGCATCTGGTCCACGTGGCCGACCGTGGATGGACGTGCGGCACCTCCAGGCCTTCGATGGCCAGGCAGATATAACTGCTTACATCCACATTCAGTCCCATAGGCCTAGAAATCCCTAAAAATGCCCTAGGATAAATATTTTCATGTAACTAATGGTCAAAAGTTTGGAAATAGGCAATGTAAGATGGCTTTGCCTTCGGGTGACGCAGACACGATTCACATTGGTGAACTCACTCAACACGGTGAGAGAAAATGGTAGAGTTCACAGATCCCAGGGCAGTTTGGTTAAACTGATGATTTTCTATGCTTGTTCTGTTCGCACGATGTGCACTCACAGATCCCCAAATTAGCCACTCCTCTTCCCGCCAGATCTCAGGATACAGCAAGGAGTAGAATCAGTTTCCGACGGGCGTTCCCACTGGGCCAGAGTTCTGGAAACACATCGGCAGGGAGGGTCAGCGAAGGTCTGGCCTGGCCACGCCGGGGCTGAGTGGGATAGGCCTCGCGCTGCACGTCTGGGAGCCCCTCACACACCTGAGAGGACAGAGAATAAATGAGGAAAAGACACAGCAACTATAAGTTGCGCCAACGCGTGAGAGAGAGAGAGAGAGAGGGGTCCCAGCCAGACTGTAAGGAGCCCGTGGACTGATGGGAGCCTCCTCGGGACTCGGTGGATGTGCTGCCCTCCGACGCTGCTGGGCCGTCCCCAGCTGCACCCGTCCCGTCCTCTCCCAGCCCAAACCCGCTGACCCTCCCCGCTTTCCAGGCAGCCGTGAGCTGTCTCTGAAGCCCGTGATGTGATGGGGACCAAGGGTCACCATGAAACAAGTGAGGTCAAGGGTGAGGGAGAACGCACCTGCAGCAGACACTGTGGGCGCCAGATTCACGGTGCGACGGAGCCGGCCAGACCCTCCTCCCCGCGTCTGTCGGGAAACCGCCGTCGCCGTCACCGTCACCGGGAGCAGCATCGCAGGAGAGAGAATCCCTCATCCCCTCCAGAATCTGAGTCCTCCAAGGAAACCTGAGGGTGCTTTCCCAGAGCCGGCTGCGAAAACCCACCACCCAGCTGCCCAGAGTTCACATTTTGGGTCCAGGTTCAAAGGCTTGGATGCCTCTTTCCATTTCCTTCTGAGTAATCAAGAATGCATTTTTTCTCTTTGTCCTGGGTAGGTTGGGGGGGCATGCTGCCCCGGGACCGCCAGGCTCTCCACTCCTGAGATCCCCACCACGAGCTGAGCTACTCGGTGCAAGAACCTCGGAGTCTGAGAAGGACACAGGTGACCCTGGATGCCGCAGCCGGGGTGTGGGCGCGGCCGGTGCCTTCCCGTCCCCGACTCCGAGGCCAGATTTCCACGACGCCTTTAGGACGATTTTAGAGCTACACCTGAAGCCAAAGGAAGGGCCAAGACTCCTTTAATGTTGGGGAAAATCTCCCTGTCAAGTCACACCTCTGTTCTTCTGCACTGTCATTAATTTCCCCCGAACACGCTTTCTCTTTCTGACAAAGTAATGATTTCATGGGAGCCGCTGATGATTATCTGCTCCTATCAGACTTGAAAACTGTAATTTGAGAAAGGTGAGCCCTCTGCGTGCGCAGGCCGAGGCTGCCCTTCCGTTTTCAGAGACAGATATTAGAGGCGCTTCTTTTAAACGTAAACTGACATTCTTTGCCCAGAGATTTGCAGTCCTGTAGATTATTAAAGGCCCGTCTTTATCTTTTAAAATATACTTTTAAAATCTGTTCTCTGTGGGCCTGTTTTAGTCCCTGGATGATTCTAAGTGACATTAAACAGCAGGTGAATCAGACCCAGCACGGATCGCTGAATGGAGATGGAGGTTTCAAATTAACTGATTCAGGTGGGCGCCGTGAGCTGAGTCCTGCGGGCCGTGCTGACCTCCGCGACCCCGGCCAGTCCACTCCGGCCTCTGGTCCGTCGCCTGCCCCACTGGCCCAGGTCCAGCCCCCCAGAGCCGGCCACGGGGGAACTGGCGCCTGGAAGGCCACGGGGAGGAGTCAGAGGCAGCGCTGTGCAGCGGCTCCATAGTGGTTAATGGGGTTGCGGGGGCACACAGGACTCTGAGCCCAGGCAGCTGGGGCTCTGGCTGGTGTGTAGGAGTGACATAGGAAAATAGAAAATTTTAAAGTAAGACGTGAGTAATAACAACACCGCTTTATGATTTTTTCTTTATCTTCAAGAATTTTGACCACCTTCCAGGAAGCGTTACCCCTCATCCTAAGTGGGGGGGCTCCTCTCCGGGCCCACAGCCTCCGCCCAGGCCCCACCCCCACTCCTCCTCCTGCTCCCCACCCGCGCGCCCGCCATCCTCTTCGGCCTCCACTTCCTGCCCCCATAGGCACTGGGTCTGGGCTCCTCGACTGTGGTCACCTTTTCACACGGTGCCCACGGCAGGTGCAGCGCTGGTTCGAGGCTTTGGGGTGCACACCTCTCTGCTCCTGCTGGTCGGGCCGTCCCACACCTGGGACGCCTGTGGCGGTCCTGGAGTGCCCAGTCCCTGGGATCGTATCTGTTGCAAGAAGATGTAGCTTCGCGGTGTTTTCTGTGGCATGTCAGGGCGGTCAGCAGTCTGGGCGGGGCGTGGGGCACTGCTGGGGGGGCAGGCTCCGAGGAAGGCTCGCCGCGCTCCTTCCTGCCTCCCCGCCGCCACCCCTTGGCCTCGCCAGAGCTGGCCTTGCCCGGGGATCCAGACACCAGCGGTCTGCTTTCCTGGCCCGCCCTCCTGCCGAGCCAGGGCCCCTGCTGTCGCTGGGTGGCCCGAGCTCCCTGCCAAGCCGATGTTGACACGGGCCCTGCTCACGGGTGTCACCAGCATGGCCACAAACTATTGGGGTCAGGGTCTCTGACAGCCTCGGGCCGGGGACTGGCAGAGAGGCAATGACAGTGCCATGGTTATGGTGCCATCCAGCTCGGTAACACCTGTGAGGGGTCCTGGTGCGCAGGGCTGGAAGGACGCAGAGCAGAAGCACCGGTTCTCACCCGGGGAGGCTCAGGCACAGTCAGGTTTTCAGGGCTAGTGAGTGTCCCTGCTGTCTGGCACGTAGAAGCCAATGGCACCACGGTCGACGTCCTGCCATGCCCGGGTCAGGCCACCCAGCAAGGGCAAGGCTGGGCTGGTTGGTGGAACGGTAGCTCTGGGCCGTGGCGGGATCTGCGTCTCACTTCTCCCTGTTCAGGGGACCCTGGAAAAATCGCCCACCCTCCAGACCCCCCCACAGCATCCCTCCAAAATCGAGACAGTGATGCCAGCAGCCCCCTGGAGTGCGGTCACATGTGACGACGTGCGAAAGAGGCCGCCGGCCCACCCCCAGAGCGCGGGAGACCCTCACCGCCATCTCCATCAACGTGCATTATTCTAACAAAGACACAGAAATGTCCCAAGCCCTCCGAATTCTTGTCTGTCAACTACAACAACAAAAAACACTTTCAAAACATCTTCCCAGTTGTGTCTGGAATATGGTCTATACCTAATGACAATAAGCAAATAGATACACCAAATAAAAAACAAATAAATAAGCAGTCCCCAGGGACCTGTCCTGTGGGTGATGGGTTCCCATGGAGGAAAACAAGCCAGTAGGCAGGTGGCAATTATGTTCTCACTCAACTGTTTTCTCCTTTGGGTAACGTGGCTTTGAGATAAGCCACAGTCGGTGTGTGCCCAGTGTTCTGGGGAGAAACAGCGGGGCGCTTTCAAAGAACCTGCCATTCCCAGAGTTAGGACTCAGAGGTCCCAGATGAGGAGACCAGGAGAGACCACCCCCCCAAGCTGGGTGGTGTCGGCATCTGCCGTTACTCTGGGCGAAGTCCTACCGGGATGCACACAGGGATGTGCCAGCCTGAAAGGATTTTCATCTCTTTCTATTAAACACTGCAATGTGCTCTTTGAATTGTAAGCGAAATGTTTCTTTCTTTTTAATCCCGATGCGCCTTGTGTGCATGCTACTTCGCCAAAGGGAACACCACCCACAAGACATATTTTTGCAACATTACTTTTACTCTGGTGGTAACTCAATTAATTAGCAAGATTGGAATCGCCAGGCCTTGCATGCTTCGCTAGCTAGCAGGAACTTGTCGGAGTCGGGGCTGGGAGCAACACCCAGAGAGTCTCTGTGTAACATGGCAAGTGAGAAGCACCGCCTGCCTTTGTGACAGCAAAGGGTACTCAACACGGATCCTATTAAAAAGCATTAAAGCCCATTATGTCCCTAAACCCTCAGAAGCTGCACTTTCTCTGGACCTCGGACCTCCGGTTCTCAGGCCACGCAGAGCTCCGGCAGTGCTCAGCCTCACATAGTGACGAACATGCTCTCGGACACCCTGTGTTTTACAGTTTCTCATACATATATCCCAAAACTTGGGCGGGACATCCCGGTAACATGCGGCTCCCACCAGAACACGTGAGCCAGGTCTTTCCATAAAGAGCTTTGGGGCGAGGGAGGGACATGTCTGAGCATTGTCAGAGGGGCGGAGCCGCTGTTGCACAGGACAGAGACGCAGGCAGCCGTTCAGCCTCTCGTGGGAAGCGCCCTATGGCCTCCACGGCTGGTTTAAGTCCTCGGTAGGAGCTTCTGGGAGAAACCACCTTGCCAGAGTCCTTTTCCAGGAGAGAAAGGGTGCCTGTCCCAACTCCTGCCTTTTGTCCAAATCCTCTTGGCTGCTAAGGCCTCTATGTGCTTCCTCACGCCGGGCAGCAAATCATCTTCAGAAAATCTCAGAAACACTGAACAGCCAAACGGTGATCTTGTTGAACTCAGGGACACTTGTTCCCCCACCAGCAGAGATGAGAGTGAGCACGGGGTCGTGTCCGTTTCCAGACTGCTCCCGACCGTGACGTCGGAAAGGGCAGAGCCTTGAATGCACAGTGCGTAGAAGGGCCGCGGAGGCAGACGCCTCACGGAGCAGATTCCGCAGGGACTGTGCCCGCGACCCGGGCTCTTCTCTCCCGGGGGTGCAGAGAAAGCATGGCTCCCGTGCCTGGGGTCCCCTCGGGCTCTCTCCCTTTAGCTTTTATCTGGCCACTGTCCTTCCACAACAAGCGGTTTCCCTGGTGTCTTATTCCTGTTGGTGCGTCTGGTTTGGCGCTCAGCCCACTCGAGGAGGATGAAACGTCAACCTTCACCGAGCTCTTCAGGTTCAGGGAAGTTCCCTCTGACTTTATTTTTTAAAGATTTCATTTATTTATTTGACAGAGAGAGAGAGAGAGGAAGCATGGGCAGGGGGAAGTGCAGAGAGAGGGAGAAGAAAACTCCCTGCTGAGCCGGCTCCATCCCAGGACCCGGGACCCAGGACCATGACCTGAGCTGAAGGCAGACGCCTAATAGCTGAGCCCCCGAGACGCGCCTCTCTTTGACTTTGAAATGTCCACATGGCTGCAGCGTGAGAAGAAGGGACATCTGCCCTTCCCCTGGGTGAAGCTTCTGTGGGAGCCCTGCGGGATCCGAGCCGCCGTGGAGGGTGGTCCAACAGGTCCTCGTCTAAGAAGTTGTTACATAAGGTTAAGTGATTGAAGGTAGGACGTACCGTCGATGAGCTTAATTAGAAATGCCCCCGCATCTGTGCACACGTACGCACGTCGGCTCATCCCTCGGAGCAGCAAACGTGAGATCACTTAGAGGGACATCTCCCCGCAGGGAAACCCATCAACAGTACCGTGTCTCCGTCTAATAAAACCTTACGTGATGGCTTGTCATGGTTTTTATAGTATGAACTTCAAATAGTAGAATTAAAAAAACCCACACATAATGATCCCAAACTTACAGGAGAAAGACATAAGTATCTGTACATTCGTCAGTGATAATCAGGAGGGAAACTACCCTGCTACGTTTAAAATAATTCTGTCAAGTAAGCCTGTGGGTGCTTTAAAACAAAACTAAACAAAACAAAACATATTTTTTAGTCTTTTCCCAATTGCTAAATCATATATTCACATCAATCATATCCAAATCATACATTCACACAAAATTCCTTGTCAGGACTAACGCCCCGGCACACTGGGAGCAGAAGAAGACCCCGTCCAGTCCCCAGCACCGCTTTCCAGGTAATCAAGAAACCCGGAGCGTCTGAAGGTCTGCGACGGGGCGGGCGTGTGCGGCGGGAGCTTCCGAGGCGCACAGTCCAGTGAGAAGAAAAGCTACCAAATGCCGCTGGGCCGACAGGCCACGCGGGCGTCCCTTGTCCCTCCCTTGAAGAGCAGACGGGATGTGCGCTTCAGCCTGATTTCGGATGCCTGCTTGGGGACGGTCACAAGCCCAAGAGAAGCTGCAGGGTGACGACAGATCTGTGGGCCGGGAGCAGGGGGCCCGGCGACACCCGTGATGGAGCGCGAGCTGGGGTCTCCTCCAGGGCCGCGCCCTGCACGCTGGGAAAAGCCCTGGTCTTGAAGGAACACCTGCTCCCCGTAGAGGCCGTCGACTGGTGTGGCCCAAAAGTTAGGAACCAGGACACTTGACCGGGGTCCCAGAGTCCCTGCACCTCCAAGACTCTCCTAAGCCGCAGTTTCCCCAGACGCGGCGGAAGCTCCTTGGGGAGCGCTGGGCACGCGTCCCGGTCGGAGGAGCCGCTCCGGGAAACCGCACATTCCCTGCTCCGGTTACAGGGTTAATTGTCTTCTTGAAACACTGCGTGGTAATCAGAGACATACAGTTGTTTCCTGGTGGCACGCTGCGCTTACTGGGCGGGTAGGGGAACAGCCTCCGAATTCAAAGGAATTATTGTATTTGTCATAAATTCTTTTGAGAATAATTTTGCTTTCAACGCCGGGTGAGAGGGTGTCTTTGATACGAGACATGAAGGATCGCACAACGTGGAAGGAAGGGCCGCACCTGACAGGTGTGCGCCTGGTCCCGCGCCAGGTGACTCTGCTAAGACTAACCTGGGGCACATTCACACTAGAAAACCAAGCCTGACATCCCGAGAAATCAAAGAGCCTGACACAGCTGACGGCTTTATATTTGGAAAGGAACGCGCAGGAGCTGGGTTCCAAGGACAGCCTCCAGCGAGCCGTTGGGCCGAGCCCCGCTCCGTCGCAGGGAGGGGCCCCAGCTCTGCCTTCTCTAATCTGAGCGGAGGTGTGTGGCCGAGCTCTCTGGGATCATCCCAGCTTCCGTGTGCCCGCGGTGGGGCTGGGGAGGGCCACCTCGTGGTGGAGAACGCAGTCCTCTGCGGCGACGGGGACCTCCTCAGCTTCAAAGTGTCCGTGGGGGGACTCCATGGAGAAACCAAATACTGACGGTGCGGGCGGTGGGGGCAAGCCGAGGGGGCGAGAGGGAAGGGGGGAGGTAGAGAGATTTATTTATTGGGCACAACTGTAAGATGGAAACAGAAAGTGTAGAAAGTTAACACTTAGGAAGATGTGAAAAGGATTGTAAAAAACAAAAAACAAAAAACAAAAAACAACCCTCGTTTTCTGTAGAGCAGAAGTTCTCAAGAAAAGCCAGACTTGGGGTGAGACCGTGTCTCTTCATGCAGCGATTACGTTACTCTTCTTGGATTTTTATTAATATTACCTCCGTGTGGCCGCAGCTGAAGCTGTAGCGGGGCCCTGGTGGTCCATGCGACTCGCTCAGCTTTGTGTCGGGGAGCGCACCCCCGTCCTCCCTCGCCACTGCTGCTGAGACCCCAGAGCCGGGGTCGGACCTGGGACCCCAGCACCGCCCTCGCGCGTCAGGAGCCACGGGCCGCTGGAGGCCCTCAGCCACCCAGCCCTCCAAGTGGATTCCCTCCCAGACAACAGCAGCGAGCCACGATTTGTTGTTTTTGTTTTAAATTCTGCTCTTGTGTAAAAATGATTTGCGTTGTTTCTGGAAGTCTCTGCTGGAAGTGAAGGTGTGAACTCTTCTCTGCGACAGTTCATCTCACGGGTAAAGCACGGCTTTTTCGGTTACGACAGATGGAATATTTGTTCTCCGTCCCCGTTCATGCTCTAAAATGCTCAGCCCCAACGGGATGGAGTTTGGGGGTGCATCTCTGGGAGGTGATGAGGCTGGGGTGGGGGACCCCCCAGTGGGGTTAGCATCCTTATAAAGAGCCCCCAGGGAGTTCCCCAACTCCTTTGTTGCGGTGAGGAGCCAGCAGAGGACAGAGTCGGCAACCAGGGAAGCACAGCTTGTCTGCCGGCATCCTGAGGTCAAGCTCCCAGGCTTCAGAGCCGCGAGCAGTGAGGGTATGTCTTGTGACCCAGTTTGTGGCGTTCCGTGATAAGACCCTGGTCGTGACCCCCGGTTCTGCTAACAGACAGGTTTTCCAGGACTGCAGTCCAGCGTCCCAAAAGGCGGCTCTGGATGGAGGGCCAGGGGGAACACGGAGGGGGAGGCAGGGGTGCTCCTTGTTACGGCCTCACAGGCCACGTGTTGGACTCAAGCCCCAGCCCCTGCAGGCCCGGTGGAACCAGGTGGGGAAAAAACATCTGATCTCATTGAAGTCCTTCAAAAATATGGATTGAATGAACCAATTTCTGCCTCTTCCAGCCCTCGTCAGCCCCAAGAATCTCAGAAAAGGAATGAAGCGGCGCGGGACCTGGGGCCGACAGCTCTAAGCCAGCAAGGGACGGTCCCTTCCCTGACTGCTTGTCTTGGGGACAGAGCGGTTGGGTCTCTGGCCCCCAGCAGCTCCCGAGAGATGGGCCAGGCGGGCAGAGAGAGGAGCAACATTCCCCAGACACCACTTCTCCGCCTGCGGGCTTTCGTGCACAAACGCCATAGGACTAGTAGGAAACCCCCTCCCCACCGCACACATGGCTTCCGTCCCTTTTTGAAGACCCCGCCCTCCTCCCTGTGTCTGGTGTGGTCTGCGTTTCAGGGAACCTGTGCCATGTGACCTTAGTGGTTTGGAAGACCCAGCCCGCCTGGCTGGGCTATCAGAGTGGGTGGGGTGGGTTGCTGACCCTAAGTAGCCGGTCAGGAAGTCACAACCACGCAGTTTGAAAGGTGGAGCTTCCCGAATGAGCCACACGGCAGGGGCGGAGGTGACGCCTTCAGGGAGACTCGGGCTCCCTGTGTGGAACACAGGCACCCCCGACCCCTGCTTGGAGTGTGTCGTTCTGGGACACACCATCCCACCAGAGGGGCATGTGGATCCCGGCAGAGCCCACGCGCCTCGTATCCGCTGCTGAAACGAAGCAGTTTGTCTGGGTAAACGTCTCCTTTACGTCTCATTACACACCAAAGTACCGTGCGCCTCATTTCTAAGATGCGATTAAGCTCACATTCATTCTTGATTGAGGTTTGGAACATTTTATTTTGGAAGCAAAAATAGATTTCAGAAGGGAGAGGTCTAGTGCTGTGCCACTTGGTGAGACCACGAAATTTAATCCTTCACACTCACTCCCAGGGTGATTTCAATTAAATTTGTTCAAAATTTATCAGGTTCCTGCATGTTGGCATAAATGATTCAGGACCACTTATGTATTCACTGAGTAGAATGTATTGAAGGGGACACATTATTGTTATAACTTTCCACAGTTCCTTCATAAATTCACCTAATAGGAGTTTCTATTATTTAAAACCCCGGCCTCCACACTGAATGGTCTTGTTTTTCTTGCAGCCAGGGACTCTAATCACCCATGCAGATTTTTGGAGCACTCCTGAGTCACTAAAGCTGCCCTTTTCCCATAGCATGATGCTCTGGCTACCCTGTCCTCAGGACATAAAATATGGCCCTGATTCTCTGAAGGGAGCAGCAGAATGTGAGTCTCCAGATGCTGAGAGCGCCAGAAGGACAATAGGGATTGTGTGTGAGGACTTTCAGGTGACGGCATGAAACCGCAGAAGCTAAATACATTTATTTGGGAACAGAGTCAGAAGACACTATAATAGGGTAACTTACGTCTCACTGAGAAAATACAGCTGGCTGGGAAGAGCAGCAGTTCAGAGGACACACCCCTCCTGAGACAACACTAAATGTGTGCGGGACACACAGGCTGCCCTGGACCCACACTCACCTGCCATCTAAAACAATTCACCGGGCACGGTCATGCCCCTGAGAATCCATCTACAGAAACCCACTGGGTAAGGGCACGTTAACATGAAATCTCTATTACTGGCTACACAGGAAGCACTTTTATGAACTTTTTCCTTTGACAAATTACTTCAGTAAGAACACTCTGGGCATCTTAGATCTTCTCTACTTACTTACCCATGGACAGCATTGATGTGAAAAGCACTGTCTCACTGGTCAGCCAGAAAATGCCTCCTCGCGTGGAGTGTTCTCCAGCTAGAGGCTAGGTTTCACAAGAAGGAAATGAACTGAGGTTCAGTTAATAATTAGGAGTTTTAATAGATATGGGATGGTTTTAACCACCTCTTTCCCTTCTGGAACAGTGCCCCTTATGAAAGTTTCAAACTGAAGAAGGCAAGTGAAGAGAGTATGCCTTTGCCTACAAGGAAACAAAGCTGAGAAAGCTGCGGTTATATCCCTTGTCTGGTGACAGAGGTGACATTATTCCTCCTCATTCTCTGCAATCGACTGCTACAGAGTGACTTTCTGAAAGCCAAGTCTGTCCCAGATCCAACCACACCACGTCTCCACCATGAGGTCTATCAGGGTATCTCACAGCAGATAGGGTTCACTGAACTTCCTCTGATCTCTTATTTCCTCTGAAACAAGGACTCTATCTCTCCTTCCATCTGACTGCCAATTTCTGAGGGAAAGTACTTCTCAATTCCTGCTTTGCTTTTCTCTGAGTTGAGGTGACTTCCCAAGATACACAGCTGTAAGAATTTCTGGGGACTTTCTTCTAGAGACACTCTTCCAGGCCCTGAGTTCACCTTGCCCTTGGAAATGTGGGTGTTAGGAACCTCATTCTCACCAGTGGAGGACTGGAAAGTGTTGGAATGCCATGGCCTAGAGGTCATGGTGTGGGCAGTTTGCTCTCCAGCCACCGAGACCCAACTCTGATAAATTTTTTCCATGAAGAATTGCTGGAAGCTGGGATTCAGCACACTGCCAAGCCTCCCATGAAGTGCTGAAGTTTTATGAATCCCTGGCCTTTGCCAAGACAAAGACAGTGGTGCTCCCATTGCTGTGACAACAAAAATGCTCCCACACACTCTGAATATCTCATAAAGGAGAGAAACACAAAAAACACACAAAAACAAATCCATAAGTAAATAAATCTCTAAAGGAGTCATAAAAGTCAACTTCAAAAGTACAAACCTAAGACAGCAAGACTGACGGCTGACTTCCTAACAGAAACCATGGAAAGTGGAGTATGACACATGAGACATTTCAAATGTTGAAGGAAAGCAAATGTCAAAATGCAATTCTATGCTATGTGACACAACCCTCAAAAGTCAAGTTAGGAAAGAGAGCCTCAAAGAAAATGGCCGAGTAAGGACCTGGGAAAATTATCTCATCCATAAAGCCAAAAACAGTGTGTAAGAATTGCCAGTATCAACTTTCAAAACTCTGAAAATTAACCAAAAGTTTATAGCAATCTAGGGAGTGCTTATTCAAGAGAAACAATTGAATGTCATTAGGAAAAGGCTATGTGGCATGTTAACCTGCCCTATTCCCATCTCCTCATCCCCAGCTTCATCGGAGGCTTGGAAACCAACAGCCCACAAGTCGTGGTGAAAACCAGCCACTGGGCTGCCACTGGAGCAGAAAGAACGAGTTGGAGAGCCTTCAAAGCCTCTTTCCTCCAAACTGGCATTTTTGGTAATTCCCTAAGAGACTCACAGACTCACTCATGAGACTGTCTTCATTTGACCCCATTAGGAGTTCACTCAGCAGAAGAATCTTTTACCCCATGGTGTATTTAAAAACAAAAATAAACATCTTCAGCAGGCTCGACCTTATCCTTGAAGATGTTCCTCAACATGTATACAGAGTCCCCAACAAAGAGTGGTCAACTCATGGCTTCCAGGTATATAACCCTATAAAATCCTATAAAAGACCCCCTCTTTCCAACATTCAGCAAAGTTTCAAAATACGAGATCAATATATAACCATCGATTGTGTTTCTTTTCTCTAGGAATGAACAATCTGAAAATAAAATTAAGAAAGCAATCCATTTAGAAGAGCATCTATATACTTAGGAATACATATAACAGAGGAAGTATGAGATTTATGCACTGAAAACTTCAAAACATCATTGAAATAAGTTGAGTAAAACTTAAGTAAATGGAAATACATCTGTGTCTGAATTGCAAGACTTATTGTCAGGATACAAATACGTCCCCAAATTGATCTATAGAGTCAACAGAATTCCAGTCACTTTCCCAACTGGATGTGTGTGTGTGTGTGTGTGTGTGTGTGTGCAGAAATCAGAAAGTGGTCCTAAAATTTGTACTAAAATTCTAGGGATCCAAAATAGTCAAAACAATCTTAAAAAAGAAGAAAGAAGACTGACACTTTGCAATTTCAAGCTTACTGCATGTCTACAATAATCATTACTGTGAAAATGACTTGTAGATCAATGGACTAGAAGTGAGATGCAGAAATAAATTCGTCCGTCCATGGCCATTGGATCATTGACAAAGGAGCCAAGATCATTCAATAGAGAAAAGAGTCTTGTCAATCAGTGGTTCTGGGACAACAGGTTACAATCATGCAAAACAGTGAAGTTTGATTTTTACTTCACACCAAATACAAAACTCACTCAATACAGACTTAACACCCCAATACAGGCATAAAATTCTTTGAAAAAAACATAGGTGTAAATCTTTCTGACCTTTGAGTCAGCAGTGATTTCTTAGCTGTAACACCAAAAGCACAAGGAAAGAAAAAAAGATACACTGGACTCTGTCAAATTAAAAAGAAATAAAAAATAAATGCTTCAAAGGACAATATCAAGAAAACAAAGAGATAACCCACAGAATAGGAGCAAATATTTACAAATTGTGTATCTGATAAAGAATTTATATAGAGTATATATAAAGGCAAAAATCAGTAGAGATACCGGTTTGAGCAACGTGATTTATACACATGTTCCTATTAACTCAGAATATTGGGGCTAATCACGACAGAACAGGAATGCTTTTGAGAGAGGGTCATTTAAACATTTACAAAAATTGACCACATGCTGGGCCATAAAACAAGATTCAACTTATTTCAAAGTCATTCTCTGTACTTACTTTGACTGCAGTGGATGAAAGCCAGAAATCAAAAAAAAAAGAGAAAGAGAAAGAAAGTAGAACATGCTCATCTGTTCTACAATTAGCAACGCACTCCTAAATAACTAATGTGTCAACGAATAAGTCACAGTGCCGATTGAAAGTAGTTTGAATTAAACACAAACTAAAATGTTATTATATAAAGACCTGAGTAATACATCTAAAGTTTCTTCTAGAGAAAAGTTATACCATTAAATATATTTTTCATAATTTATGCATCAAGAAATTAGGGAAAAAAGTAAGGCATATTAAAAATATGAGCTAAAAGTAATGAAATGGAACTTTAAAGTATCATTAACATAATTATGAAAAACAAAACTTTGGCTTGAATAACTACAAACATTAATACTTAGCAAGATATCACCAGGTTGTGGGTGGGGAAGGAGTAGAACACAGAGACAGAGACAGAGACAGAGAGACAGAGACAGAGACAGAGACAGAGAGAGAGACAGAGACACAGACAGAGAGACAGAGACAGAGAGAGAGAGCGAGCGCATAAACATATACCAGTAATGAAAAATGTGATACCATTACATATTCCACTGATATTAAAATAAAAGATGGAATTATGAATAATTTATGGCAATGAATTTGAAAATTTAAATGAAATGGTTAAATTACTAGAAAAACACATTTTTTCTAAGATTGACAAGAAGTAGGACATTGTAATAACCTTGACTTTACTATGAAATTAAAATATCTTACTATAGTTAACATCAAACAAAGAGATCTCTAGGCCCAGAATGTTTTACCTGTAGATACATCAACATATAAAAAAATAATAAAATGCCATAACAAAGTCTAGTTTATTTCAAGAACAGCATATTCCTGGGGTGCCTGGGTGGCTCAGTCAGTACAACAGCTGACTCTTTATTTCAGCTCAGGTCAGGACCTTGGGGTCCAAGATTCAAACCCCATGTCGGGTTCTGGGCTCAGTGGGGCCTCTGCTTGAGATTCTTTCTTTCTTTCTTTCTCTCTCTACTCCTCCCCCTGCTCACATACTCTCTCTCCTTCTCTAAAATAAATAAATAAA
The DNA here is from genome assembly GCF_022355385.1 of Mustela nigripes. Classification (NCBI taxonomy): domain Eukaryota; kingdom Metazoa; phylum Chordata; class Mammalia; order Carnivora; family Mustelidae; genus Mustela; species Mustela nigripes. The sequence goes on from NC_081568.1 coordinate 1,473,652, forward strand.
TCTTTTTAAAAAATGAATAGCAGTTTCAATTTAACATTTGAAAGTTAATTAACACATTTTGTACTTTGACAAAATAAAGGAGAAAATGTGTATAATATCTCACTTGGTGTGGATATATAGCATGTGAAAAATTTAGCATCTGTTTGAAAAATTTCTATAAACTCTAGAAAATAAGCTATAGAAGGGAATTTCCTTAAACCTACAAATAATAATTAAAGAACCCTATAGATAATATCACACTTAGAGTTAAAGTACTCTGACATGGAAAAAGAGAAGGCACACACACACACACACATATACACACTATGCGTGTTTGTTCTCTTTCATATGTGTGTGTGTGTGTGTGTATTTTATTCCATATATACACACATATACATGGAGTAAAAAGAATGAAAGGATTGGAAAATAAGAAATAATGATACAAGATCACGTATAAAAATAATCTTTAAAAATACAGAACAAAATTATTAAAATTAAAAAGTAAATTCAGCAAGGTCATTATACTGCAATCATCATACAGAGGTGAATTCTATTCCAATGTGTCGGCAACAGACAAAAGAACGCAGAGAGAGAATATAGACTATATACATGTGTGCATGTGTGTGTTGTGAGTTTGTTAAGAAAGCAGTAAAACAAGCAGTAGAATGAGGTCAGATGCTTGCAATGTATGTTTTTCAACAAATAGCTCCTACCCAGAATATAAAGGAAACTCCTAAAAATATTGAACACATCGCACTCATAATCAGCCCATTAGGAGAAGGCCCCACTGGGGCCTAGCCGAGGGTGTGCAGGCTCTCTCCTTGGCTGGTAGGCACTCTCAGCTGAGGAAACCAGGGCATGAGCACACTTGGTGGGCAGGTATGGGGCCCTGGGTAGAGTGGGGTTGTGGGCTGTGCCCTGTGCTAAAAAGCTTCACCTCCAGTGTGGTGACATCACATTTCCACATCATGAAAGTACTTCAGCTACAGTGCGAGGAGGGGCAGTGGCTGGATATCTGAGAGCAGGACACCAACAAAGATAATGTTGGCATAACTGAGCCCAAAGGGAGACCTCGACTAAGCCCCAGTGCTGAGGCTGGACCTGAGGACATAAGCCTTTGAAGATGACATTCAGGTGTCTGGTCACAAGAACTGAAGGGACAGTGGGGCTTTCACAGAAGTGGGGATTTGGGAAGAAAGAGGCATCATGGATGTATGGTTGCTTCTGTCCACAGAAAGCCAGCAGCTCAGGCTATGAGAGGAATGGGGACCCTTGTTTGAGGCTATCATGAGAACATGTCACGCAGGTGACAGCCCTGTGTGAGTCCTGAGATGGGGCAGCTTAGGGAGCCAGGAATCAGCATTTGGCATCAGCCCTTCAGGAAGGAGCAACAGAGAAAACCCAGAGAAGGTTGGTAACAAGCCAGCACCATTCTGATCCCAAAGCCAGATGAAGCCATCACAACAGGGACAGACTACAGACAAATATCTCTCATGAAAACAGATGATAACAATTCTTGACAAACTGTTAATAAACCAAATCCAACAATGTGTACAAATAATTATATAACACGACTAAGTGGGATTTATCTCAGGAATGAAAGTCTGGTTCAACTTTTAAAAAAATCAAATAATGGAACTGGTCACATCAACAGACTAAAGAAGAAAAACCATATGACCAGATCGATAGACGTGGAAAAGGCATTTGACAAAATCCCACTCCTACTCATCATCAAAACTCAATAAGCTAAGAGCAGAGTGGAACTTCCTTAGGTTAATTAAGAATATCTTCAAATAAACAAACAAAAACACCAACAACCCTACAGCTAACAAAGTACTTCATGGTGAGAAAGTCAAAGCTTTCCCACTGAGTTCGGGTCCCAGGCAAGGATGCCAGCCGTCCCGCACCACTCTTTTTGAACATCTACTGACAATTGTCGCTGATGTACTATGACAAGAAAAGGAAATGGGAAGGAAGAAATAAAATTCTCTTTGCTCACAGATGACATGATTATTTATGTAAAAAAATCCAAAAAATATGAAAAAGAGAGAAACCCACACAAAAACAAACAACAACAAAAACCCAGACCAAAAATCCTCCTAGAATGAACAAAGGGAGTTTAGTAAGATACAGGATACAACGTCAAACCACAAAAGTCCGTTTCCTTTGTAACAAAAATAGCCGCTAAGCCTGAAATAAAAATACAACATTATTTCAGCATCTCCCAAATGAAACACTCACACGTAAATCTTACAAAACATGTACGAGATCTAAGTGGGGAAGATTGTAAAACTCTGATGAAGAAAACCGAAGAACGCAATCCATGGAGAGATATTCCATGTTCATGGATGGGAAGAATCAACACGGTCAGTTCTCCCCAACTCAGTCCGGAGATTCAGTGCAACCAAAATCTCAGGAGGTTATTGGGTGCATCTCAACCAACTGGTTTGAAGGTTCACATGGAGAAGGAGCCAAACACCCCGAACAGCCAACACAGCATGGCAGGAGAAGAATAAAGCCCAGGACTCACACTACCCGACTCTAAGACTTGTGCAAAGGCACAGTGATGGAGTCAGTGTGGTGCTGGTGAAGGAAGAGTGTGACAGAACAGAGTGAACCAGGGCTGGGCGTGGAGCGGGATCGGACACGCACACACCTGGTCGAGTGTTGGAAGGAAAATGCTGCCAGTGCACTTGCCGGTCTGGGAAACCTAGCCTGGGAAGTGCAACAAAGGAGTCTCAAAGAGCAAAACTCTGTCTCTTCCCTCACTTCTGCCGTGAGCCTGAAACTGTTCTAGAAACAACAGCAGGTGTGCAGGGGTGGGCAGCCCAGGACCTCTGGTGAGGTCTCTGCTCTCCTGCCATCTCAGCTGTGTGCACAGATCGTAGGAGTTCTGGCAAATCCATGCTGACTCTTAATGTCTTGTGCAGGGACCTCATCACTTCACTGAACGATGAGGAGGAGTGAGCCACGTCCTGGGGCAGACATTACCAGTAGTGCATGTTGGGATCCCGCAGCACACATTAGCCATAGAGTAGGTTGAGATAACCAGGCAGGCATTACTAGTTGAGCATGTTGCAATAACCAGGCAGGCATTGCTAGTGTAGCAGGTGGCTGCCACAGGGTCTCAGGCCCCCAAGCCTTATGCACTGAGACCCCCACCTCCCACTTGTAGAGGGAAGAGACTGAGGTGCGAAGGAGGCACCTGCACAGTGGGAAGGGGCACGGCCAGTGCTCTGAGCAAAATTTTCTCCATCAGGTCAGGCACTTACTGACTGTGGGATAATTGACGTGATTATCAGAAACATGAAACTTCATAGTGATTTTCCTTCCAGGTCGAGGTCTCCGAGGGGCCCCCTGGTAGATCATCAGAACCCAGAGTGCACTGCTTACCTAACACCATTTTAGGTGAGGTGAGGAGCACACAGAAGCTGAGGAATAGGAGGTTGTAACCCAGCACCATCTAGGAGCGTGAGCCGCGGTGTAGACCTGGCACGCAGCCCCGGAGTCTTCACACCCCTTTCCTCCACGCCATCATGTGCTACAGCCACGTTGGTGTAAAATAAACAGATCAAGACCCTCTATTAAAGCATTTTCTTTAGCCTAAAGCAAAAACCTGTCCCCACACACCCACAAGGAGCCATCAGCTTGCAGTGGAGACAGAAGCCTCTCGTGTAATTTCCACCCTGACTGAGGGACAGTCGCTAGGTCGCTAGGTCACCTGCACCACTGCTGCTTGTCCCACCAAGCAGGTGCAGGTGCAGCAGGCACAGCAGGTCATGCGGGTGCGGCAGGTGCGGTGGGTGATGCAGGCGCGGCAGGGGCGTAGGTGATGCAGGTCTGCCTGGAGAGGTGGCCAGCCCTGATCGGGGAGGGCGAGCAGCTCCTTGAAGCTGCAGACCAGCTAGAAACTGCAGCCATGGTCACTGGTCCCCTGCACCAGTGCAGCTGTGTCCCATGCAAAGCGTCACCTCCTTGGTTTTGCCGCTGGACCAGCCCAGTCCTAGCCACCGCCTCACGGAGATGCCGCGGTGTTTATTCTTAGCGTGGGCTGGATGGGCGGCCATGGAATACGTCGAGGCCACTCAAGCTGTTGTCCTGCGTCCTGACCTTGCCGGTGGGTCTTGCTTCCCGCAGGCACGTGCGGGGCGCTGTCTCCCAGACCTTCCTTTGCTTCCTGCTCTCCCTCCATCAGGCTGGGTGCGGACGGAACAGGCAGGACATTTCCGGGCAACTTGCTCTGTGAGCAGTCCGGAGACACGGCAGCCAAGCCATTACTTACAAAGGTACCATTAAACTTTCATGGCTGCGTTATTAATTATTGAGGGGCTAATGTGGGGCCCCAGCTGTGCAGCCCAGCTCGTTCCTCAAATGCAGGGCAGGTCCAGGCGGGGCACTCCTGCAGGACCCTCAGCTTCTGAGTCTAAATCAGGATACAATGAACAGAACTGGATTCCTCGTGTTGAAAACAAAGCCGTGGTGGGCCCTGGGCCCTCCGGATGTGTCGCTGGTAAGAGACAGAAGGAAATCTTCAATCAGCTTTAACTCCAGCAACCGTCAGGGGACGCCTTTCTTTGAAAGCTCCCATACGTCCCCGTCCCTGGGGGGAGTCCTCGGTAGCCTGTCTCTCGCACGGGGGGAGCCTGGTGGGCCCGCGGCAGCTCCCCCCGGCACGTCCGTGCTGATTACTGATTCCCTTCCTGCCCCGAAAGCAATAGATGCTTTGTTCGCCCAAATGTGAATTTTTTCTTCTTACGTCATCTGTGGTTCCGCACGTTTCTCACTGAATCAAGCGCAGAAAAGCCCTTCGCCACAGGGCAAGTGATGGGGCGCAGGAGGAGGCCACGCTTCTGCCTCTGAAAGTGGTTCCTCCCAGGAAACCCAGGTCCCTCCGCTCAAAATTGACTCTTTACGAGATGAAGGTCAAGCGAGAGGTCATTGGACAGACGTTAACAGTGAGGTGCTACTCGGTCTCTGAGAGGGTAGACAGGTCTGGGACTCAGCACACCAGCCGGGGCCACAGTAGCTTCGGTGGGGAGCTGTGGTTCCCGTGCCCTGAGGAGCGGCCAGGCACACCCCCGAGGGACTGTGGCAGGAAGAAGGCCAGGAGCAGGGCCAGACCTGCCCTTTCCGTGTGAAACACCTCTTCCAGCTGGACAAAGGGACACGTTAGTTGTAAGAATGTGATGGACTTCACTTTGTGCCATGACATAGGAGGCAGCTTGGTTTTTAAATAATGTAGTTCAGCTGCAAAGATACAAAGACGAGTGAGTTAGTAAATCCCTTTATCATTCTTTAACGGTGAAATAAAAGATGTCAGCATCTAAAATCTCCACTCAAGTTGAGAAAAAGAGCAAAACTGCATCCTGAACAAAACCAGTCTTGTTTAACTGCCAACAGAAAAGCTAAAACTGTCGACATCCTTGTGGCCTTATCGGGATATTTCTGCCGGATAACCAGGGCACAGCTGAACCCCCTCTGGCCCATCTCTTCTGGGCCAGGGCCGCCTCTTATCTATTCACTTTTGGATTGGATGTTGGCTGCATTAGGCTTAGGGGCAGGTGCCCAGTCATGATGGGGACAGTTGTGAGGGCAGGGAGATCCCAGCCTGCTCCCAAGGCCGGGCAGGGGACGTGGTGAAGCGAACACTCGCATGTCCCATCACCCACTTGAAGAGTCACTCAGTCGAGCTGAACACAGGTCTTTTCCATGAAGCGTGCGCACCTGCTGGTTGCACGCGAGTGTCGGCAGCAGGTCCAGAAGTGTGGGCACTGGCCTCTGGGGAGGTGGAGAGATGCTCCAAACCAAAGTTATATCAGACATGACGGTCAATATGGGCACAGAAACTCCAGCCCACAGGGCGAGCTGCCGGCCAGGACACCAGGAAGGCAGAGGTGCCCAGCCCCGTGTGGCTGGGGAAGGGGCGGGAGCAGAACTGGAAGCATGAGTCTGCCTGGGCAGCCGCGGCTGAGCAGGGGAGGGATGGCATAGGAGGCTCAAGGCTGTCCCGCCAGGACAAAGCCTCAAACTCCTCAGGGTCTGGCTGGACACAGCCATAGTTGCCCCACGCCGGCACAAAGCTTGGCCAGTGCCTGGCACACTCTGGCAGTCAGGGAACAGCTGTGAGGTAAGCCGGCGGATCCCGGAGTGGTGGACGTGGGACAAAGATGACGTGGAGAGTCCGCGCATGGAGCGGAGATGGCACTTGGAGGTGCTGAGGGAGCAGGAGCTCCAGACAAAGAGGACACGGGTGGGGCACACAGCTGCGTGTCACAGCCCGAATCTGAGTGACTTCACTCTGCCAGCCACGGGACAGAAGCGGTGGCCTTGAACCACCTGACCCTGGAGATGGTGATGTGATGCTCTAGCTGCTGAGGGCAGGCGGCAGTGTGGGTGTGGAGGCTGGACCTCCGCCTGGACAGGTGCAGAGTCTAGGGGGGCTGCCAAGGGGTGGCCAAGGGGACGGCATGTGGCAGAGGGAACGTCTGCACAGGCTGCCCCCCTGCTGCCAGCTGTCGGCACAGCAGGGTCGGGAGACGGGTCTGTACCTGGCGCAGTCTTCTCAGTGGTCTGCCCTGGGCTCGTGCCAAGTAAGTGGTCAGTCGTGTTGAGCGTCTTGTCCCACTAAGGACGGGAGGACTGACGGAAGAAGCTGAAGCCCCATCAGCCTCCAGGGCATGTGCTTGGGGTGGAGGACTCCCACGGGACCCGACCTCGGGTGTCCAGGGCAGGAGCAGTCTGCTCAGGGCAATCCTGGGTGGGATTTGTGTCCCGAGGAGCAGGTGCGTCCGGGGACGCCAGCTCAGCTGCCCCAGGTGCAGGCAGAATGGCGGAAAGTGGGGACTCTGCTTCTGTGAGCCGGGCCCCCCCGGGATGTGTCTACGAGCACCTCTGTTCCCAGTGGCTGGGCTTCCTGTGCCTGGACACAGGGTCTGGTCACTATCCCTGCCCCCGCGGTAAGTGTGATGGTCCCCTGCTGGGGAGATGGGGTGTGTTTCCTGGGGCTCCTTTGATGGATAGCGGTGGCTGGGTGAACTCCGTGAGAGCTCAACACTTGGTGGGTGCCTACGCCCCCAGAATTCAGTTTCAAGGTGAAATAATATGGCACAGTCTATGTCTTCCTGCCCTAGAATGTTTACCACCCCCGAACCCATCATGTGTTCAGTGAATGTGTGCTGCTGTGTCTGTGTGCGTGTGTGCGAGTGGCCGCGTGTGTGTGCGTGCAGGAGTGTGGCCACTTCGTGTGTGTGTGCTGACGTAGATGTGCGAGCATGCACAGTGTGCATGTTTGCACATGAAGTTGTGCACGCGTGCCTCTGAGTGTGAACCCGTGTGCACATGCATGTGTGTGCACGTGTGCATGAGCACTGCTACTAGTTAGTGGACATGGCACCCATATCTGTACACATACGTGTGAACACTTGCATGTGAAACTTGCAAGTGAATGTGTGTATATACCTGTGATGGCGTGAGTGCGTGTTTGAACACAAACATCCAAATACACATGGCACGCATGTGTGAGAGCCGATCTGTGCATACACGTATTGCGTGGAGCATGTGAGAATGTGAGCGCCTACGCACATGGAAACACCACCGTGTGCTCATGCGTGGCTCTGCGTGTGAGTACACACGCTTACACCTGTAGAAAGAAATGTGCACGTGGAGTTTTGTGTACGGATGAGTTGTGCAAATGCCTAGTGTGTGTGTGCATGCGTGTGTGCGCGTGTGAGGCCCTGTGAGCAGAGGCGCGCGTGAGGACTGGCACTACTCCGTGTGAATGCTCAAGTGTGGACACGTGTTCCGTGTACATGGTCGTGTGGGCATGCATCACGTGGAAGTCTGCACACGTGTGTCTACATGTCAGGGTCTGCCTGGTGTGTTCACATGCATGTGGGCACCTCCTCGTGAGAGACCACGCCTCCGTGGCTGGGTGTGGGTCTTCGCACGAGCGTCGTGTGTGTCCAGGTCAGGCCGCATGTGTAGACGCCTCATGAAAATGCATAATACGCTCGTGTGTGCACATAATACGCTCGTGTGTGCACGTGCTCGCTTTTCTCCACGTGTGCGTGTGCTCCCGCGTGCTGCTGCAGGACAGGCTCTGCCCATGGTGACCAAGGACCGTCCTTGGACCGTGGCTGAGCCTGGGCCTGCGCCTGGCCTGCGACACCCAGACCCTGCGGCTCGCATGAGCTGCCTCGCCCCGCCTTGCCCCGACGTCCCCCTCCATCCCCCTCCATAGACAGGGACTACTCGTAACCAAGCCCTCTTCTTAGGGTTCCTGAGACTTGCGTGGGTTTGCTTCTGCTAAGGGCCTCGCCGTGAGCCTGGCAGAGAGGGTGTGCCGGACGTATTTACTACAATTACATGATTTTTGTCGATGTCGGTGAGTTTCCCAAAGAAGCCTGGGGCAGTCCCTCTCGGTGCCTGTTGTCCCGGGATGTGTGCTGGCGTCTGGCTCACCACCTGTAGGTCATATATCATATATTTTCACCGTTTAAGTAGAGGGATTCTGAAATCATTGTTGTGTTGTGAGTCCTTGCCCCTTTACTGAGTCTGAGAGAGACCCGCGCTTGCCTCCTCGGTCCACGGACACCCACGTCTGCTTTCCTCCGCAGCCGCCAAACATGCTGCATTACTAAAATCCCGACGATATGTGACGTGACGGTGATGGAGTTTGGGGCACACAGACGCAGAGACGTGTACGGTTTCCTGGGCCGCCCTGGCCGCGGCGTGACTAGTCGGGAGCAAACGGTGATGGAGGTAAAGCTGAGGACCGGCGGATTCTTTCTAAAGAACAAATCTGCACTGACGTTCCTATTTAATTATTTTTAAAAATATTTAAAAATATCATTTGAAAAATTTCCAAGAAATTAAAAAAATTCTATACATAGGATTGTAATTATACAAGTTTGCCAAGACGCACATGCCATTCAGAAAAGTGGACAACTATGCTTCCTCCAAAGCATTTATTTTGAAGGACATCTCGCCCAAACGTGTCACTGTAATTAGGATATAATAACCTGACGACCAGCGCTGGCTGTCACAGGGCGGAAGGCCGTCCCAGCAGGTGTGAAATGCGGTCCGGGACGAGAGGCCACCGCTGCCCGCGTCTTACACAGAGGAGCCGTCAAAGGTCGGAGCCATGCCCGACGCAGACCTGCGAGGTCTCAGGTCGGTGTCAGCTCTCACTTTCCCGACGAGTCTGACGTGGGCGCATCTATTAGGTAAAACACGTTGTGACGAGACATCCTTCTTTGCTTATAAACACAGTGGAAAAGAGCTCCTGTGGGTCCCACTCAACCCGTGCTGTCCAGGCTCCCCGCGCTCGGCTGGAGGACAGAGTTCCTTGGTGTCGAGACGACTCCCGAATGTTCGCGACGCATCACTTCTTCTCCAGATCCTCCTCGAACACACGCATGCTGCGCCCCGTCCAGACTGAAGGAGACGACGGTGGGCCTCTCCCCTCTGTGCTCTCCGCGGGGTAACTCAGAAGAGGCCAAGCGGCTCTTGGAAGAGCTTTGCGTGAGCCGTGAGCACGGTCACCCGGCCCCTCCCCACCTGCCCGTCTTCCCAGGAGTCTTGAGGCTCGAGACCTTCCTCTCTGTCCTTCCAGGGCCACGGTCCTCCTGTCTCCGGGCCGGCAGCCGGCCGTGGCCGCACCACCAGCCACGGCTCCGGCGCTCAGGGAGGTCCCTGGGAAAATAGAGCCCCCCGTGGCAGTGGGAAAGGAGTCTGGGGGAGTCTCAGACCAGAGGTCTAGGAGGGGATGGTCTGGCTCGGGGGAGAGGCGGGTCCTCTGAGTAAGCTCAGCCGCCGCAGCCCAAGGAGAGGGGCAGGCTCTCCCCCGGTGTGGTCCGCGGCGGAAACGGCCTCCGCACTCAACAGCCACAGTCAGCCCACGGTCATCTGGACGCACTGCGGGACATGGACGCCTCGGGGTGAGGCGTCCGTGGGAGGAGGGATGCGGCGGCCGGGCTCGCTCCACCGGGAGCGGCAGAGCCGAGTCGGGAGCACGGCTGACCGGCTGCGTGAGGCGACGAGCCTGCGCAGACCCCCCATAGGGCCCCGTATCGACGGCTGTTCCTGCAAATATCCGTAGGGAAGGTCGCTGGGCCAACATCTTACACATTTCTAGGACCATAAAAAGAAGACATTTTATTAACATTCCAGAAACTTGGTGCAGAAGAAGAGCTGGCACAGACTGGGAGATGACGGTCTGTTTCCACGCTCCCTGGACCCCTTATTTTCGATGAGAAGCAGACTTCTTGTTTTCCGCCATGAACTTTGGCTGTGGGCTGACCAGGGACCATCCCCCATCCCCATGTTAAAGCTCCAACCCCCAGTGTGACTGTGATGGAGATAATCAGTGAAATGAAGCTGTTCCGCTGGGTCTTCAACTGACAGGGTTAGTGGGTTTACCGGAATTGGCGGCACAGACGCCCCGGCCTGTGCTCGGAGGAAGGGCACGTGAAGACGGGGCCACACCGTGCTGGTGGCAGGCAGGAGCAGGGGTCTCGCCAACACCCAACCCACCACCGGCGCCCTGACCCCAGGGTCCCAGCGCCAGCACCTCTGTCGTCCTGGCCCTGGCTGCTTTTCCACAGTGGCCTGAGCCAACAGAGACAAAGACAATCTGATTTATTTACTCCATAACTTTTTACTGGATCAAAAGAGTTTAATCTCCTAAATATATTTAACTTATTTATTTTTTTAAATTTCTTTTCAGTGTATCAGAATTCATGGTTTATGCACCACACCCAGGGCTCCATGCAGTTCGTGCCTCCATCCTAAATATATATTAAGTGATGCCTCCATTTTTCTCAGTATGGGTTTTTATACAATGGATAAAAACATTCCTACCATGAAATAACTAAAAAGCATGGTTTTAATTTCAATTTTTTCACTTTAAATATATATGAATCAACACCCAAATGGTATAACTTAACATTTTTGGAACTGAGATTACGTTAGGAAAACACCACGAAGAAGTGAAAGGCGTGGGGGGGCAGGGGTGTCAGCGGTCCAAAGCCACAGCATCGGAGCCTACACCTTCACCCCTGTTCTGTACGGGGATTGAGATGCACCAAGACAGGCCTTTCCCCATGATTAAACCCCAGCTGAGGGACACAGAGCCGGTGGCGGAGGCTCCGCGTGCTCAGGGTCCCGCTGGTCCCTCCTCGCACAGAGCGGTTCAACCTCAGCAAATGTCTTTTAAAGGGTCGGTGTGTCTCCAATTAGCATACACTAGCTGTCCTATTAGATGGAAATTAAGTTCTTATTTGAAGACGTTCATTTGGAGATTTAACCTCACGTGGACACCTGCGAGGTCGTACTTTGCTTTCCAGCCGCGACTGGGGTCTAGCGATCCAGGAGCGAGGAAGGCTGGAAAGCTTGGCTGCGCTCCGCCAAGGGACGCGGTGAACCTGGGTCTCGCCTGGGGCGTGGGAGTGCGTGTGCGTGTGCGCCCGCACGTGCGCGTTAGCCTGAAGACCCCCGTGGCAGGTGCTTCCGTCAGAAAGGCACCATGCACTAAATGTCCACTACAATTAAATCTCCTTTATGAAGTCTCATGGTTTCTTAACCTCGAGAAATCCTACTCAGAGAGGCCCCGCGCAAACTCTCCACGCGCTGCGAGCAGCCTGTGGTGGTGTGCTCTCTGCCCTGTGGTGGTGTGTTCTCTGCCCTGTGGTGGTGTGCTCTCTGCCTCTGACAACTTCTTTCCGGGCCCCTTTTCCAAATTTGCTTTGCTAAAGTATTTTCAGATTAAATATTTTCTAAGGGTCTCCCGGTTCTAAGAATATGTGATGATAAAATAGTAATTGCAATTTTTTACAGTTAATTGCACAGTGCCTGGAATTCAAATGTGTCTAAAATTCTAGTGCATTATCACTCGTGGACAGCTGCTGACAGTTCCACCGAGGACAGGATTGAAAACAGCCCAGAAATGGATATAAATACCAACATTAACAAGTTTCTCAGTCTTTCTATAGACGCCCGTTCGGCACCAGAGCTAGCCGTCTGTAACGGGTCTTCAGCCGATGGAAGAACTCTCACGAGGCTCCCAGGTGCGGGGCGTCTGACGAAACCCAGCTCTGTAAAGGCACTGGTTCCTGACGGTAGATCTGCACACTCTGAAACTGTGAAGTCATATTTATTTACACGTAGTGGCTGGAAGGAACCTGCACAGAGATACGGAGCAGCAGTGCACACTTACTTGTCACACTCAATTGTGTTTCTCTTACCTACAGAAAATGATCAGTGTGCTCTGAAAAAGGGATTGTTTTAAGTGGCTAAATAGTTCTAATTTACAAATGTTTCTTCTCAGTGGATGTTTATGATATCTGTGGTTTGAATTAAGATTTATTGCTAGTCTACCATGTTCCAGATCTAACACGTGAGCTCTCCTGTTTAATCTGCAGGGCACCTGGAGATGCAGATTCTGTTTTTGCTCTAGTTTTACAAATGAAGCAGCAGAGGATCCAGGGGATTTTCTTGAAGTGTCCATTGGTGGAATTCATATGAACTTTTTAGTTTTTTAAATTTTTATTGGCTGATTAATTTCCTGTATTTTACTTTAAAAATTTTTTTAAATTCTTTTCAGTGTAACAGTACTCATTGTTTATACACCACACCCAGTGCTCCATGTAATCCGTGCCCTCCATGATACCCACCACCAGGCTCACCCAAGCCCCCAGACCTCCCCTCCAAAACCCTCAGATTGTTTCTCAGAGTCCACAGTCTCTCATGGTTTGTCTCCCCATCTCCGATTTCCCCCAAATCCCTTCTCCTCTCCATCTCCCGATGTTCTCCGTGTTATTCCTTATGCTCCACAAATAAGTGAAACCATATGATAATTGACTCTCTCTGCTTGACTCATTTCACTCAGCATCATCTCTTCCAGTCCCGTCCATGTTGCTACAAAAGTTGGGTATTCGTCCTTTCTGATGGAGGCATCATACTCCACAGTGTGTATGGACCACATCTTCCTGATCCATTCGTCCGTTGAAGGGCATCTTGGTTCTTTCCACAGTTTGGCGACCGTGGCCATTGCTGCTATAAACATTGGGGTACAGATGGCCCTTCTTTTCATTACATCTGTATCTTTGGGGTAAATACCCAGTAGTGTAATTGCAGGGTCATAGGGAAGCTCTATTTTTAATTTCTTGAGGAATCTCCGCACTATTTTCCAAAGAGGCTGCACCAACTTGCATTCCCACCAACAGTGGAAGAGGGTTCCCCTTTCTCCACATCCTCTCCAACACATGTTGTTTCCTGTCTTGCTAATTTTGGCCATTCTAACTGGTGTAAGGTGATATCTCAATGCGGTTTTGATTTGAATCTCCCTGATGGCTAGTGACGAAGAACATTTTTTCATGTGTCTGATAGCCAATTGTATGTCTCCTTTGGAGAAGTGTCTGTTCATGTCTTCTGCCCATTTTTTGACATGATTATCTGTTTTGTGTGTGTTGAGTGAATTACTGAACAACTTTGTTCACTTGTGTGTTACTGTTATTTTTTTCTTAGAAACACTTCAGTGTTATTTTATTTTTAAGATTTTATTTATTTATTTGACAGAGAGAGATCACAAGCAGGCAGAGAGGCAGGCAGAGAGAGAGGAGGAAGCAGGCTCCCGGCTGAGTAGAGAGCCCGATGCAGGGCTCGATCCCAGGACCCTGGGATCATGACCTGAGCCGAAGGCAGAGGCTTTAACCCACTGAGCCACCCAGGTGCCCCTTCAGTGTTATTTTAATAACTATTTCTAACAGAGAAAATATTAATCAAATATGGGTACATATTAATCTTTTACTTTGTATTTTTGCCTTTGATATTATGCTAGGGAGGACTTTTCTCACAGAACATTGTACATGTAAATGCTTACTGGTTTTTACCTTCTGCTGCCCCAATGCCCAGTGTCAAGTAATTGCTGAACACTTCCTGTGGTCAGTCCAAAGCAAGGTGTGCTTTCAAGTCTAAAGCACACAATAATTGAAAAGTCTGAGTGTGAAAAAAAGTAAAAGTATTTTTACTGTGTTATCTGAGACACCATAAAATACATCATTAGTTGTTGATGTATGTAAAAGTATTTTATAATGATCTCTATATTGAGTGCACTTTGAAATGAGAATTTTTGATACAGTGAATCGAATAGAATATATTCTTTTTTTTATTCTTTAAATCAGTTTCCCCTCTTCCCTTTTCTCTTTTTAAATACGGCAGTTAGGAGACGCACGACCGCACATGTAGTCGCACTGTGTTTCGTTGCATGGCGCTCTGTTGGTGCATTTATTTTACATTTATAATCATATATACATATATATGTATAGTCACATGTACACATTTAGAAATTTGTTTTGGTATTTAAAAAAAAATGCTACTCAATAGTTCAAACGCATATTTCTGAATCATGGGTCTTTCTGATGATTAGAAAGGCAGACGTGCAACTTATCAGTTCCTTGTCTGTGGTTGGGTCTGTGTCTGGGTTTCTCCATGTACTTTAGGACCCATTCAGTGTTTCAGTTATTACGCCTTTGTAGGATGCTTTACTGCTTGGCATTTTAAAGTGACAATGTGCTGTGTATTTATGTTCCCAAATAAGCCTTGGAAGAATTTTGTAATGTTTTAAGTAAATTTAGAAAAAAATAAGGTTTTGTTGGTGCAGCACTTAAATTGCAAGTTACTTTACAAACTCTGACATATTGCTAATACTGAGAGATCCGAATGTAAGCTTACTTGTGGTTACAATTAGCAGGACCTCTGTTGATGTGCCTTAGTAAAGTCCTGTCACTTTCTGTCGGCATCTGACTTTTCCTGCGCCCACGCACATCGGCCCAGACGCCCCTGTACACACTGTGTTCTTCTCTGCCCCGTGTGATTGCGCACACAGCCCAGCAAGGAAGTTAAGTCCCCACGGACTCCAACAAGCCTCTGCTTAGTTCAGGCAGGGGTTTGCTGAGTCCTTTGGATTTCCAGGTAGACATTTTTATCTTCTGCAAATATGGGCAGCGTTGTCTTCTTTTCTCCGTAACTCACGAATGATTTGCTTTTCTTTCTGGTTCCCTTGTCTTGAACTAGCCGGGGGAAAAAAAATAAACGATATCATCATTTCTATTTCTTCAAGTTAACATAAATTTCTTTTGTTTTAACCTTAAGTCTGATCTTAGCTATATGTTAGAGATGGAGGTCTTTAGAAAATATATTAACAATTTTAAATTCCTATTGGTGGATCACTAAGATAAATTTTGGTTAGTAATTAGTATTTCATTTTTAAATGTCTTTTTATCATGTATTTGTTTTGCCTTTTGAGTTTGGGATGTGAGGACTTATTTTAACACTTTTTCTAAGATTAAACACCATTGAATTCACAACTGAGTGAAGTCCGTCTCGTCAGATGTGGCGAACATCTAGTGTACTCTAAATAACACATTACTAACCTCAGAACTGTGTAAAGTAAACTTATATCCCATTAATTTTGAACTGGCAAAAACAAAAGAATATTCAAGCTTGATACTGAGCTAGACTTGCGTGTGGTGGCCTAGCAGATGACGCCATCAGAGCCCCTGATGCTCGGGAAATGGTGGAGTGTAGACTCGAGCTGCCAAGCCCCCTTCCCAGCCCCACCCGGATCCACACGAGCGTGGGGACCCCGAGGGCTTCTTACACTTTTCTCTCTTCCCATGACCCCATGCCTGTTCTCCCTCCCACTAGACACAGCGGCTCAATGATCACAGTTTAAACAGTTAAACAGTTTCCCATGTTTCTGCCCCTGCTTTTTAAGGGAAAGTTATTTTAGCACAGAAAAGCTTTGTTTTTCCTTTAAACATAGCTCTTTGATAAAATTATTTTTTTCTTAAAGCTTCAGGAGCTGAAGAAGAGAGAAAAGTGGTTTTTTAGTCCTACAAATTAATTGGCTATGTGGGTGTTTGTATTAACATTTAGCAAAATCCATCAGAAAATGGAGGTATTTTGGTGAATACAGATTTCTAATGAAGGTTATTAATTAGACTCACACTTGCCTTAGTGCTCATTTTTATGGTAATTTCTTCAGCTTGCCCAGTATCAGGAATCTTCGGACTTCCAAACAAGCAGCTGCAGCTCGTGGCAACTTTTCTAACTGTTCGACTTTTGCAAAGCCCCGTTTTGCCTCATTTGAACCAACTCGGAAGCTTGTGGGGAGCAGGTAGGGACTCCTTCCTGAACACTCGGCCCTGGGGCTTCATCCGGCACAGAGCTGAGCTGCTCGGCCTCTGGAGATGTGCTGCCCCCACGGCCAGCCTCAGTCTCCCTCTCTCACCCACGTGGTCCTCACGTGAGGTTCAGTGGCGTCCAGCCTCCTCTTACTATCTCCGATGCTCCGTGTTGACTTGGGCCAGGCGTCTGCTCAGAGTTTCAAAGCAATCGGATCTGCTTCATGTTTATTTCTTAAAATCTCCATTTCTTCCCTGACCTGGTGCTTGTGTCTAAGTACTATACTGTTTTTTTAAGGGCTTTATTTACTTGAGAGAGACAGAGAGTAGGAGGGAGAGGGAGAAGCAGGCTCCCGCTGAGCAGGGAGCCCGACGTGCGGCTCGATCCCAGGACCCTGAGATCATGACCTGAGCCGAAGGCAGAGGCTTAACTGACTGAGCCACCCAGGTGCCCCTAAGTACTATAATATTTTGACCTTGAGTTGTCCAGCTAGGTTTTTCAGTTATTAGAGGTCAGGTTAGAGTTATTAAAACTTTCAGCAGGTGTTGTATGCTGTCCCGTGTGGGGTGTTATATGTAAACATGTTTTTGCAGAGCTGTTAGGGGACACATGTGCTTTTATAACCACACAGGCTTTGATTTTTCAGTGGCCTGATCAAGCAGTCACACCTAAATGTATGTGCACAGGCCAAAGAAAGGCTCTATTCCGAGAAAGCCCGGAGACCAGAGCTACATTTCACCTGTCAGGGCCCTCCCTGGTTCAGGCTGGTTTGTAAAGCACTGGCTATTCTTACTTTAAACTTACAATTGTAAAACATGATGGTGAAATCGGGATCAAGCATCTGTGGAAGCAGAGAACCCTGGTCTTCTCAGAACCACAGAGACAGTGATTGATGAAAATGAGTTCACACACTCCCCTCCTGGGCTGTGTGACGCTGGTTGCAGTGCTCTGCGATCCGGGCCTACAGCCGCTCCGGACAGAAAGCCCCGATCGCGAGCAGGCCGGCCTTCTGTCCTTCTGCAGGTGTGTTTCCACAGAACAATCTCACCTTCCACCTTGAATTTGTGTTGCAATTGGGATTTGAAATTTTGTCTGTATTTAATCTAAAACCCGTTTTGTCTTGTGGTTGTATGGCCTACGTAAACAGAAAGGGCTTCTACCATCTTCCGACGTACACGTATTTAAGAACTAAACCAAAAGTCGGTTGAAGTGAACACTGGGGGTCTGCGAGAACTTGGAAGGAATTTAAGAATTACTCAGATTCAAGAAACATGGCTATCAGATCTCCAATTCCAAACGGTAGTATTTTTAACCATGAAACCAACAAAGGAAAGACTGGAGACACATAATTACTGAAATTATCTTAGATTAAAAATTTCAACCTAATAAAAATGATACACATTTTCTGGCGTCTCTGGGGTAGTGATCGGCGAGGCTGAGAAAGCCCACAGGTCACGAGCTCCGGGAGTAAAGGGCCATAAGGAGAAACGGAAAATACAACCATGTGTTCAGGGCAGCGAGGCTGCTTCCAAGGTCAGTGGGAGGCCCGTGGTTGGAGGAGGGCGTCCTGAACAAGGATCGTGGTGTGACCAGTGACTCCTTTGGACTTGGCCACGCAGAAGCCGGACAGCCCAGCTCTACCCCATCGTCCGCGCCGCTGTGCGGTGCCGGACCCAGCCCTCTTGCACCGTCTCACGTCTCCGCAGCCTGCCTCAAGGCCACACTTGTCCAACTCCAGACCTGGCTGGAGTCTGAGAAAACCCTGGGCGCCCCTCCCCAGGGCGATGCACGCTGTGGTTTACCACAGCACAGGGGTTCTGGATGCAACGGCACACTGCTGTGGGGCACCCGGGGGAGCGGTCCTATCCACAGTGGGGCTGCCTGGTCTCCAGCGGGGCAAAGCCACCTGCTGATGGTCTAACCTCCTGCAGGTGGATTCCTTCATCTGTAGAGTGGGACCGTGGGCCGTTCATCCCCAGGGTCTTCCCCACTGGACGTGGGTGCTAGGGTGGTCCTCTGTCCCTGAGAGGTAGGATGGCACCTTCCCCCCCGCCAGAAGACCCTCACGATCGCCAGACTTCTTTGGCCAATAAAAGGCCAGCAAAGGTGCCGTAGGTCCATTTTGGGGAAGAGCAGTGGGTGCTGGCGCTCTACTCTGCTCCCCGCTCTTCCCTCACCCTTGACTTTGCAGGGTGAGCAGAAGGTGCCCGCAGACCCAGCGCCTGGAGTCGTGGGCCGGCGCGCAGAGGGAGCTGTGCTGAGGGCCTGAGGACCACAAGACACGCTGCAGAAGCAGAGAGGAATCTTGGCTGCGTAAACACCCAGTGACTGGGGCTTGTTGGTCGCCATAGCAAAGCCTGGTTGATGCTGACTGAGGCAGCACCAGGAAGGACTCCGCGAGGGCTCAAAGCCGTGACGTCGGTAAGCCTGAGTGGCGGTGGTTACCGCGTGCGTCGGGGGTGCCCGCTGCCCACGGCCTTGTGTCAGGATGCCAAATTGTCCTTGTCCGACGGCAAATTTCTAGACTTGCTCTTGCATTTATTTCTGTGTCCCAGGCACCTGGGGGAGCATCTGGGGTGCAGTAGGCGGCTCATAAGCTTTGAGGGAAATTAGGAAACCAGCCACATAGGCTTCAGCAAAATGTTTGAATAACACGAATTCGAACTGTATATGGAAGAAATTCAGCCCAGTCTGAATGCTGGTGCCAGCATTGCAGTGATCTCTGCGTACACTCCTAACAGAAAACCAGATACTCTCTCCATCCGATGTTCTGGTGCTTTAACTCTTTCCGACTCGCTTCGGTAGGAGCAGTGTCCACGCCTCACACGCGTAAGGTGGGAACAGCTCAGCGGAATTCCCCTGAGGAGGCATCTCCGATTTCCACGGAGGCGACGAAACGCCGGCGAAAGCCCGACCCCACGTCCAGCTAGTGGGACTCGGACCAGTACTGCACGGAGGCTCCCCGCTGTCCTGCGGCCGGCGTCCCGGCGCCGTAAGGCGAACAGCTCGTCATTGTGTGCGCGTCTTTTGCATCTACTCTTAACTTCGACCGGGGACCAGATAGGTTCTGGAAGAGTAATGGGGCACATGCCACGAGCCCGCCCTGCGGGGCACCTGAGCTTGCCCGGGATGCTGGAATGTTGGCTTCTGTGACGTCACCTCCAGCCAATCGCGGAGGAGGAGCAGCAGGAGGAGGCATCGCACAGACGCAGGTGTGCAGGTGCTCGGATGCCGGAGCCCCGCTGCTCGCCCTCCTCCCCTCCAGGCAGGAGGATTGTTGTGGGGTTCCAGCCGTGCTTAGGCTGGTTATTGTGAACACGGGAAACGGAGTTAGCAGCAAGCAATGTTCCGCTCCTCGCAAAGAACGGCCACAGCTTACTTCAAGATGAAAAATGGTGAAGGAAAAAGGGCGATAACGGGAAACTTCGCCGCGCGAGCGTCTGCCCTCATAGTGACAGTATTCAAGTAAATGAATTAGAAGGCGTTTATAAAGCCTTCAGAGACAACTATTTTCAGAGTCTTCATTCACAATCTCAGATATGTCACGCTCACTGTGGTATTAAATCCTCTATATCATAGTGACAGAGAAAAATGTGTCCTCAGAGCGTCACGGTTGCCATGCAGATCAGCCAGGAGGGCAGCGCGGGCTTCGGGTCTGAGCATCTCGTGGAAGTGCTCGGACAGGCCCTTCCAAGCGCCCCTCTGCTCCTCAGGCACCTCACCAGTTCCGGCGTGTTTGTGACAGGAGGAGAGTTGATGAGGTTGTTGTGAAACATTGTGCAAAAGAAAACGGCATCGCGTGCATTTTATTTGGAAACAAATTCAGAAATGCCCACTTCATGGCTCTTACACACTTAGAGCTGCACACGCTCATAGACATTAGTACTCACTGCGAGGAACCCAGGTGTCTCCGCTCTTGGTTGGGCCCTTTTGGTGAGAGATCAACCTTTCCCTGGAGGAAAAACTGTGAATTAAGGAGAACAACAAAACAGGAGCCGAAAACACGGCTGTGGCTTAAAAAGAACCCGCGGTGAAGTGCCAGTCGCGCATAGTAAAACGCGTCTGAAGAAACAAGGCTTCATTACGATTCCCTTGTCTCCTGCCTACATGAACGCTGAGTTCGGCTTCATCAAAGTAGCAGCACGTTCCGCATCGCTCTGGGCCCTTCCATTGTCACTGCTCCCTGTCGGCACGGGAACCACGAGGGGACTTTCAGGTAAGGAGAGCGCGTTTTAGCCGGTCGGCGGGAAAGGAAGTTCCCGGAGTCCGGGCGGAGCGCTGGATCCGTCACACGCCGACACTCCCAGCCGCTCCCGTGGTGCGCGGTCGTGGACAGCGTGTCCGTGGTGACGCAGTGAGGCCTTTCTTCCTACAGCGGAGCTGACACGTGGGCGGGGGTGGGGATGCGGGCCGGACGGCCACCTGCCCCGCGGAAGGCGATGGGAGCTGCCTCACGTGGCCTTGGCCCACAGTTTCCACCTGCAGCGTTGGGGGTCTTGGAGGGGCTCCTGGGTTCACGTCCACTCCTCATGCCCAATCTGAGTGTGTTGGGCGAGCGTTAGAGTCTGCACTGTCTCTCCAAGGGGAGAAAAGAGATTTTGGAACACATGGCGTGGAGAGTTGGCGTTGAGTGTTTTCAAGTCCTGAGAAACGTAGTAACATCTGTACACATCCGGTTGTCAAAGGTGACGACGGTTAAGTCTGGTGAAGATCACGGCGTCCTAGGCTTGCAGCCGGGCCCTGCTCTGCTCTGCAGTTCCTGCAGGGGACAGCCACTGGCTATTTCTAAGAAAAATTAAGAATTTGATTTGATGATGCTGCCGTACAAATAGCCTGTGCCCAGGCTTGTGTCTTTTACTTCATACGTGACATTTTATAACGACACAGTCCGTGCATTACTTTCTCAAGTCATGCATAATCTATCTTGAGAAATTTCAAAAGATTGTGTTTTTCTTCTTTTCAAGTGTTAAGTTCTGGATAATAATGGTCAACCCGAGTAAATCCAAGTTAGCCTGGCGGTCTTACTCCGCACACTTGTTCCTGGTAGCCGCCCCGGAACATTTGGATACTCTTTTGGCCTTTTGATAACTTCCCACCTATAAGTTCTGTTACATCACGATTTAATAGAGGAAAAAAAAAAAAAAAACACATTTCTTAGACTCCTGTACGTCTGGAGGGTGAGCCATGTGCCGGCTTCCATGCCCGTCTACCAGGAGACGATGTGGAGAGGCAGTGGCCCTGCTTCTTGGTTTTTCTGGAATGACCCTGGAGTTTCTTGTGTCCAGCTCAAGGGTGGTGTGGCGGCAGGCCTGTTTACACTCAGAGACTCTTGCCCGCTGGCTGGGGACCGCCTCTAGCTATGCTGTTCCTGGATCTGAGACTCGTGCTTGCTCACGCTGAAGATGTCGGGGCTGCTAGCAGGCTTTCCCAAACCCCTTTCCGCTCTAAGAAGTTGGAACGGGTTCCTTCCCTCACAACTTCGGGCTCTGACCCCACAAAGTCTGGATGCAGCCAGGGTTCTGGGGTGCTGGACCAGGTGTTTGGACGTCCGCTGTCCTTCCCACTCTGCCATAACCGTCCTCCCCACAGAACACTCGAGGCAAGTGGTGGGTTGGCACCATTCGCCGAGTCCAACATGCTTAGGACCAGTCCAGATCCTGCTCGGGGCCAGCTCCAGGAGACCCAGCGCCACAGGCGCCCATGCAGATCTCTGCTTCTCTTTAACCGGTTCATGAAGGAGAGTGCATGGCTCGGTGGCTCTCCCTGCCGGAGCAGAGAACTCAACAGGGTTAGTAAATGACCTGCCGAGTAATGAATGAACACATGAGATGTAGGATTAAGGAAATAAAGAATTCTGGAAAATCAACAATAATCACTTTCCAACAATATGAATTAGAACTGTGATTTGTAGAAAAACCCAGGCTTTCAATCAGAAAGAGAATAAGAACAATGAATGAAAAATGTATAATCTTTGCCCAGGGGACAAGAGCTTGGAGTGCACTAACCACTCTCTTACGTGAGTGAGTATGAATCTGTAAGTGGAGACCCCGGTACCTTGTTTTCCGTATCATTCAGCTCATTTTGATACAAGTTGGGTTCAGCCCACACTCTACTGATAGTCAGCGCAGAGGTGCTTGTGAGAAATCAGAACTCTTACTGCAGATCTTCCTAGCACCTCGACACCAGGAATCCTGACGGGTACTGCCTCCAAATGTGGAGGTCACTGTGGGCCCTGTGCTCGCCTGTGTTCAGACTCTGGCTGCTTGGACCCCAGGGCCACTTCCTGCTGGTGGCCTTAGGGGACACCTCCCAGGACTGGGTCTGGTCCCGGCTGCTGCCCCTGCCTGCAGCACCCCCCTCCGCTCCAGTTTCCCAATGGGCTGCCTCCTGTTTTCCTGGCCACGGGGCAGCTGGGACTGCCCTGCCTGTCCCCTGAGGCAAGAACAGAGCATGGACGAAGCTCCCCGTGGGATCCCACCATTGGAACGCCCCGGCTTTGTGTTCTGATTCTCACACATCTAAAATCCCATGGTGACTTTTGTTTAAAATATTTTATTTATTTATTTGACAGGCAGAGATCACAGGTAGGCAGAGAGGCAGGCAGCAGAGAGAGGGAAGCAGGCTCCCCGCTGAGCAGAGAGCCCCATGTGGGACTCGATCCCAGGACCCCGGGATCATGACCTGAGCTGAAGGCAGAGGCTTTAACTCACTGAGCCACCCAGGCGCCCCTGCCATGGAGACTTTATGAAAAGGGCTCCTCATTATTTTTTTTTTATCACGACCAGTTATGCAATTATTGACACGGCATCATGTTTTCCTGGACGGGTCCCTTTGGCCCATGGCTCTCATTCTGCCCAGGGTGGAGGCTGGTGAACCACCTGGCGTTCGTGGTTCTTTGATTTTCCTCATCCCTGCTCTTTCTCCAAGAGGACGTCCATCATGCTAGATGGTTCCCACCCCAGCCTTGCCGCACTCACGGCATCATGGAAGCCACAGTTCACCGCACAGTTCCCTCCCTCTGTTCCTATGCAGGAAGCCCGGACTCCCCGCCTCCTGGGCACTCACACCCACATTGTTCTGTGATTCTCACTGTGTGAGTCCGTGTTCTGCCTCTTCCAGCTGCGGGAGACTTCCCCTCTTCCGCTGGGGCTCTGGACGGGCCAGCAGCAAGCCTCCTCCCTCAGCGGTCTCCCCATCACGCACATGGTCTCCCACTACCCACTGCCCTGACGCTCGGGCACCATCACGCCCCGTGACCACCCCCCCCCAGGCGTTAGCGCTTTCTCACCTGCCACACCGTCTTGGCCAGGTCGCCGATGTGCTGAAAGCTGTCCACTCTGAGTCTGCATCTTGGACCGTGCACACAGCCGTGCTGACTGACCTCTTACTCAGGTCCCCCCGTTCCTCAGAGCCTCTCTGAGCAGGTGCACTCGGTGTCCCAATCCGCTGTCCCTCCCCTCCCCCAGACTACGGAGCCTAGAGAACCACTTCACACCTTTCCTCCTTCACCTGCTGGTTCTCCTGGCTCTCGGCAGGTGGCCTTGCTTGCTTGCTGGCCACGGGCTCCCCTGTGACGTGCGGCACATCTGCTCTGGCTCGTCCTCTCGGTCCTCATGTCCTTTACACAGACGGACCCTCCCAGCCGCCATGGGGGCTGAGCTCTTCTTGTCCCTCTCGGTGGCCCATGGTCCTCCGAGACCACCTCACCGGCACCAAGTGCTCCTTGTTACCGTTCAGAGCTGGGACACATCGTTTTATTTTTGTTTTATTTTATTCTGCTACATTGTATTTTACTAAGCTCTATACCCAACATGGGGCTTGAACTCACAACCTTCAGATCAAGGGTCTCGTGCCTTCCTGACTGAGCCAGCCAGGTGCTCTAGTATTTGTGATTTTAACGGTAATATTGTCGTGACTTCAAACTCCTATTTCCAATCCGAACTCAGGACTGATTTAGGACTGAGAAAATTAATATGTAATACTAAACGTAACATAAGTGGTTATAATTAAATACAGTTAAATCAAATTAAAATAATTCCCAGCGAAGCATCCACTTGCATTGCCCCTGCACACACACACGCACGCGCGCGCACAAACACACACGCACACACAGTGTCTCAGAGCGCGCCCATCCCTGGCATTACCCGGGGTCTCCTCCGTCTTCTGCAAGAACCCGAAAGCCAGAGTGAGGTTCACGCGTTACGGATCGTTTTCTCACGCGTGTGTTCAAGCTGCTCGCACGGCAGGAAGTGCACAGCTCGGGTGTGCGGCGCGGTAGGCAGGACACACACGCCGGCCAGCCTGAGCCCCGATCCTCAGCTGGCCCGCGAGTGGGGTTGGGTGGCCACTGGAGGCCGGCGCCCGGACTGGGAGCCCAGCTCCCAAGTTTGCATGTTTTTCCTTCACTGGGTCACTTGTCTCCGGCAACTTGGCTCCCTCATCTGTCCCTCTTCGGGGACAACGACTGAACCGAAGTTCAGCAGTGAGAGGGGGACGTGGGAAGACACGCATCGAGGAGCTCCTGAAGCGTCTGAGCACCTGCCCCAAGGCCCGATCGTGGCCTCGCAGGACCCACACCAACCAACCAACCAACCAAAGAGGAAACTAACGGCTCTGCAAAGTGTACGTTTAGCTGGGTTGTTTGTAAAGAACGCAGGTAGGGCCACACTCTAGGTGTCGGGTCTTGCACAGGAAGGAAAGCAGGAGCACACCAACGGTCAGAGCCTGCAGATGCCTCACGCACTGCTGCCCTGCGGACCTGCTGCCCCATGCACCTGCCGCCCCTATGCTCCTACCACCGGCACACCTGCCACCGGCACACCTGCCACCTCATGCACCTGCTGCCCAATGCACCTGCGGCCGGCACCTGCTCGCGCTCCCAGAGGAAGGTCGCCCCATCCTGCCTCACCTCCAGTCCCGATCCTCTGCACAAAGCAGGGTCCGCTTCCGTCCCGTTCAGCCCATGCGCTTTGCTTTGCACCATTTCCCTTGCTCTTTCCGTTCTGTGGGATTTCGCGGTCACGGCAGTCATGAAGGAGCTCTGGGACCTCAAGGCGCTTCTGTCTCGGAGCGCCCTGTAGCACCTTCAGGCTGGCCTCCATCCTCCGCGAGGCTCACTGGAGGACCCCGGCACGGCCAGGCCCACTTCCTACCGGAGGGCCCGCCTGGAGTCGACAGACCAGAGTTCATGATCGGCCGAGGAGCCTCACTACATTCACAGACAAGCGCACTGTGGCTGCTTCTCTAACACAGAGGGCTGGCGGAGACCACTGGCTGCCGCCCTGGGGCGTTCACACACACTAGGGTCCTCTGGGCAGCGTCTTGGTCACGTGCGCAAGGACCACACCGGGGCTCTCTGGTTGCTGGACTCGAGAGGTCTGGTGACTCAGACCCCTTAACTTCGAACTCTTGCTGACCAATTCCCCATCGTTAGGCTTCGGGTGTCACTGGAGACGCAGGGCACCGTCCCCAAAGCTGGGACACCATGCCAGCCTTCTTCACCCGCTGGTGGGCCGTGGAGTGGGAAGCAGGTTCCAAGCGTTGAAACAAGGCTCACCTGACTCCGACAGTGTGCACCTCGGTCGCAGCCGTCCGCCCCTTTCCTAGGGCCCTGAGGCCCGGCCTGCCGGCACTGTTGGAGCTCTGAGTTCAGGGACTGCCCGCCAGACCTTCCTGCACCTGGAGGTCTCCTCTGTGGACGCTGCTAGGGTGGCTACGGACAACCAGGGAACGGTTTCCCACCGTTTATCTGAGCTACTTGAGGCGAGGGTGGCCGAGCTCAGCTAATCCTTAGTTTATGATTCGCTGGAGCCTGTTCCTCTTCAGCCGCATTAGCGCAGGACGCTCTGAAATGCGGCGACACCAGTGCCTGTGGCCCCGACTTCAGGCTGCGTCCACCCTTTGCTGCGCAGGCCACAGGGCCGTGGGGACCCGACGCGCGCGGCCGCGGGTGCTGTGGGTCCTGAAGGGCTGAGCCGCGTTCGCGCCGTTTCCGAGGTCTTCACGCATTTTCCCATCAGGGGTGTCTTCACAGAGGAACGTGCTTGTGTGGCAGAGCCAGGGTCAGTGTGTCACGCACAGCGGCATCTCGGCGCAGAGACGCGGTGGGCGGACCCGGGAACGGTCAGTGCACTGCGGGCACGCGGCTCCCGGATGATGGAAGACAGAAGCCTCTAGAACCGCCAGCCCAGCCGGGGTCTCCCGGGCTCGTCCACGGGACCAGAGAAGAAGCAGCGGAGGAGCAGAGCTCCGGCTGCGGCAGGACCCCCGGTCTGTGGAGGGGGACGGCTCGTGGGTCTGAGGGTCTGTGCCTTCCCTGTGGTGGCAGAGCCCTGAGCCGCTCATAGAGCCTCTCCGTTTAGCTCATTTTCTGGCTCTCACGTGTGAGATAAAGATGAAAAGAGCGTCTTTCTTCAGCGGGATGTTCTGTAGATCAGCTAGCTAGGAGTTAGGTTACGGGGAAAATAAAAATGTCAACAAATGCACGGTCGCCTCAAACCCCTCCGTCCAGTCACTAAGAGCCCCACCCGCCCGTGGAGGGACCAGGCTCCCTCGCCGGTCTGTGGGGCTTTCTGGGGGGTGTCCCCTCCCTGGGTTTAGAAGCTCTGCAGGGAGCACCCCCAAGTCACAGCGTTCCGCAGGGTAAGAGGACAGGCTTCTGCCCCCGGGGTCTGGTCTCCACTGGCGGGGATCGCGGGCTGCGTCCCCTCGCTGACCGCCTTCTGCCGGAGGTGAGGCGCTGCTCCCTGAGAGCTCGCTCGGCCTGCCGGTGCCCGATGCCCTTCCTTGCCCCGGGGGGCGGGCTCTGCGTCCCTTCCAGCTGCCGCAGTGGGCGGCGATGTTGTCTGAGGAGTGCTACATGTCACCTGCCTCCAGTCCCCCAGCCTCAACCGCCGCGCCGTGGGGGCTCCCAGGGTGTCAGGAAAAGGAGGGTTCCAGAGCTCCGTGCTGTCTCTTCCCTTGCGCACCGCACCCGTGTCTGCAGGCTGGGGCCACCCTCCCTGCCCTAGCCGTGCCCAGGGTCACCAGGGACCCGCTTCTCTCTGGGGATGCAGACACCGTCCCCCTGAAAACAGCCCATCCTTTACCCTCTGGACTCTCTCCCGCACTGAAATCCTTCACGTGTGATGCCTTGATGCCTCTGATGGGTGACAAGTCTTCTTAAGGAACAGTTTTCTGAGTAGCCACGTTGCCTCCACCACCAGCGGCCCCGACCTTGGAGCCAGCTCCGACCCACGTATGCCCCTGCGAGGTCCCCTCTCCAAGCTGGCACTGCCCCCAGGCAGCAGTTTTGGTCTGGGTTGAATCTGCGCAGTGACTGGCTGGTGGGTCTCATTTTGGACACACCGTGCCCCTGGCTGGGACGCCTGGCCTGGTGCACAGTGACCCCTCGAAGATGCTCCGCTTCACGATCTGTCACAGAACAAGTCACTCATCGGCTGCGCGTGTGGGAGTCTGTACCGTGGACAGCCCCTGCGTGGAGGCCTGCGGGGGTCCTGACCAGCTGCACCTCTGCTCCTGGGGTGACTCTGTCCACACCCCGCAGGCAGCCATCGAGTGCATGGCTGGGACTTCCCTAAGTACGTGCTCAGGTCCTCTGGCTTTAGAGTGTGGAGCAGTGTGGGGCGGGGGTAGCGGGGCCCCAGGCTGGGACTCTGAGGCTGGGCCACCTGACCCGAGGGCCCGGCATTGCAGGGACAGGTGGCGGCTTGCAGAGTGAGAGAGCTTCTCCGAAGTGAAGGCACGAGCTGTTTTCTCAGATCCAACCACACAGGTGCCGATGGAAAGTGAACCTCCTGCTTCTTCCTTCTATTTCTGTATTTGTGTTTTTAGGGACACCGGTCGGCGACTCAGCCTCTGCCCCGGGACGATGGGCCCGTTAGATGCTGCCGTGCGACCCGAAACCCTCATGTGTCCGGTGGCTCCCGTGCCTGAAGGTGGTGCCGTGTCTCAGTGCGAACCTGCCGGGTGACGAGGAGGGAAGACCGTGTTTGGGGAGGGAGGGATCGTCGGCTTCCCCGTCCTGTTCCTCCCCTGACGGTTTCGGAGGCAGCTGGCCCCGCGGTGGACCCGGCCGGGCGGTCCGTCTGAGCGCCCCGCGCCCCCGCCGCCGTGCTGGCCGGCTTCCCGTCCGGGCCTCCACGCGCGCCCTCTGATGTCTCCCGGGTTGGCGCCCCCGCTCAGATGAAACGGACCCGCTTCCGGGCCCGCTTCTGCTCACAGCAGGCGGGAGCTGCGGTGACTGATTGGTTGAAGCGTGAGGATTAATGGGTATTTATATTTCATTAAATTTTATGCTCACTGGAGAATAATGTATCACTCGCAGATATTGAAACATATGTCAACCCTATCCACTTACACATTATTCAATTTGACTGAAATGCATTGATCAAGTTTTATTAAAGTCCAATACATCTTCCAAAAAGGCCGGCTCGCGGAGGCTTGTCCCTTCAGAGTCACTGTGGCCCTGACGCCGCTCACACCGTGTCTGGGCGGAGAGCGGTGACTGTGCGTGGGATTCTCACGGCAAGGTGGCTGCAGCGGGGACTTGAGAGCAAGATTCTCGGCCAGATCCTCAAGCAGGGCCTTACCAACGTGACCCCGGAGTGGGTCAGAGTTGAGACCCTGGCACAGAGGGGGTGACATCGTTCTGAGGGTCTCCTGGGCTCTCCTGGGGCCGGGCTGTCCGGGCACACCTTGCCTTCTCCATCACGGATGGCTGGTGCCGGCTCTGTCCACCGACCTCTGTCCACCTTTCCCTCCCCGCGCCCACTCCCGGCCCCCGCACTTCACGTGTATCTGTGCGTGATGCGGAGCTACTGACACACAGAAAGAAGCAGAAACGCCTGCGGGATGGTTCTCGACACGGACCTTAACAAATGCCGGGAGAGTGCTGCCGTGTGTGTCTGCTCCCAACAGAGACGGTGCGGAAGCCAGACGGTGGACATTTGGTTGTGGGAGTAAGGAATGTCCCGCAGAATGCGGGCTTCGTACTGTGCGTGAGTCGCTGAACGGCGAAGACCATCGGGGAGATGGGATCCGCCTCCCTTCGAGCTGGGTCCTGTCTGAAGTGCATCCCAGCCCTCCGGCCGCCCTCCACGAGAGCCCGAAGCTGCTCAGAACCTTCGGACCACAGACTCCGCTTTAGAAAAGGAAATCCTGAAGCTCCGTCAGCGTCTCTCACACTCGGCAGAGGATGGCGAGACGGAGAGAGACGGCGGGTGACGAAGGAAGGGACATGAGAGACACAGCGTAAGGACGCTTCATTTCAGATTCCTTGTGGAACATTCCGGTAACGCACGCATCTCCGTGTGGTGGTGTGCCCTCCAGCTGCCCGTCGCTGATGGCATTGGGAGGTGTCCCGTCCTGTTCACCATGGAAGCCTCTTCCCCAAAGTCAATGCCCCAAAGGTATTAACAGCCCTGTGTGGGGTGCAGGAAGCCTGTTCAGAAAACGCTGGTAAGTGCTAGAAACCGGGAGGAAAAGGCTCCCCGGCTTCTTCCACCGCCCGTGGCCCAAGATCAGCAATCGGGGTGCACCCTGGGGAAGGAGGGCATGGGCTAGCCACCCTTCACCGGAGGGTGCCATGTGTGTCACTGGAGGCCAGAGAGCACTGGGGGCCCTGCAGGCTTCAGGGCACTTTGCCTCCTCCTCCGTTTCCTGGAGAAGGTTTCTGGGCAGCTCGGTGGCCCATGGAGTGCCTTCCAGAACCCTAACCAGCCAGTATTTTTCTACCTCGCCATTCTCTCTGCCACCTATCATGCCAGACCCTATTTAACTTGACCTTTACGGGGTCACAGCTTGGAGAGTTCCTCAGTCACCAGACTTGGGCAAGACCATCACGATGGCTCAGTGGAAGCGCTTGCTCTGTGGCGTCATGGCTGTCAGTCAGCCGCTCTGTTTCCCCCAGAACGGTCCCCAGTTCAGACAGCAGTGGCTTATGCCTCCAAGGCCTGTCACAGCTGCGGTGCCCACGTCGCTGGTGGCCATCCCTGGAGCACATTCCGTACCCAGAATCCCCCGAGGGCCCATATTATCCATGTTGCCAAGGTGCCTGGAGCGTCTACAGTACCTAGAGTGCCCGGAAGTACCTAGAGTAGTACCTGGGGTATCTAAGCACCTTCTGTACCCAGAATCCCTCGAGGGTCCATGTTATCAACATTGCCAATGGCCCGGGGTGTCTCCAGCACCTGGAGTCCCGGAGCTCCTGGAAGGCCTGGAGAGCGCAGAGCCTGGTGCACAGCCGGCCTCTTACAGTCTTATCGGATGAATGAATGAACGCAGAAACTTTATATTGAATTGACAAAACCTATATAAAGATGCTGAAATTCATCTCATTTCCTTCTTGAAATATGAGATAAAGGGGCACCTGGGGGGCTCAGTCTGTTAAGCGTCTGCCTTCAGCTCGGGTCATGATCCCAGAGTCCTGGGACCGAGTGCTGCATCGGGCTCCCTGCTCGGTGAGGAGGCGGCTTCTGCCGCTGCCCGCTGCTCCCCCAGTGTGTGCTGTCTCTCTCAATCTCTGACAAAGAAACAGCATCTTTAAAATTAGAAGAAAAAAGAAAAACGAGAAAAGAAACCATGAGGCTGACTCTGGAAATGAGCCAAAAGGCTTTACAGAAAATTGCCGTGAGGTGGGGCTCGCTTTGAGCCAGGAGTCTGCCGCTGAGGGCTGGCCCGGGCGTGCGCACATGGCCAGCGGGGAGACGGGACGGCCTCTGAGCGGGCCTGAGCACGTGTGCGTGAACACACGTGGGAGTGTGTGTGAGAGAGCCTGTGTGAGCCCGTGTGAACGTGTGGGCACGTGCGTGCGAACGTGTGTGCGCACGTGCGCGTGTGTGGAGACAGAAGGTGGAGGACAGCCTCACTGCGTTCCGGCTCACGGAAGGGAGCAGCGTCACAGGCACGTCGCTTGCCTACGGGCTCTCCTGGTCGAACGGAAGGAAAGGCGTTGTGGAGGCCACCGCGCGCCGCCCAGCCGTCCTCCCGCTCCCGTCCGCCGGCCGGTCCGTCGTGCCGCTGTGTCGTCCGTCTCGTCCGGGCGAGCAGCCCGCTCCCTGTCCACGTCAGGCAGGGCGGCCACCGCTGTGGCAGGCCTTCTGGGCAGAGCAGCGGGGCGCAGATGCAGCGGACTGGCTGCCTGGGTCCTCCTCCTGTGGGGAGCACGGCAGCCTGGGCTTGGCACCCCGGCAGCTGCCTTGGGCTCCAGGGCCTCCTGAAAATGCCCCCGGGCCTTGCTTAGCGTGGAGCTAAAGGCAGAGGTGAGGAGACCATGGCGCTCTGCCCGATGGGGCCAGGCACCAGGGGCCCTGCATGCTGGGCTTTCCACCGATGCAGCCAATGTGCTCCTCACACCTGCCGCCCTTTCTGGAGACAAGATTGTGAACGCGCCGCCCATTCCACAGAAATGTGAAAGTTCACATTGACCTTTCTGTCCCTCGTGGGCACCCGGGCTTTCGGTCCCTCACATCCAGATGACGTGCCCAGATCAGCTTCTGAGCACCCTTTGTCGTGGAGGACGGGGCTCCTGCCTCTAGCCCCCAGGAGGCTGGGGAAGGTTCCAGCCAGGCCCGGACGGGCAGGGAGGCAGCCGTCAGGAGGCTCCTGGCCCTACCTTCCTGCCAGCACCCCGCTCCACTGGGGAAGCGGCATCAAACCAGCCTGACCTTAGGCCAGGGGACCGCAGGCTGGGCTCCTCCAGACACCCACACATGGAGAGAACGACTCTGCCCCTCCCTTCGCGCCTGAGAGAACCCGCTTCCTGAGGTTCACAGATGTGCTTAACCCCCCTGATAAATTACCTGCTTCCAAAGGATACAGACGTCGGGATCCAAAGGGGCACCTGCACCCCAGTGTTCACAGCAGCGATGTCCACCACAGCCAGACTGGAGAGAGCCGAGATGCCCTTCAACAGACGAGGGGATAAAGCTGTGGTCCTTACGCACCATGGACCATCACTCGGCCATCAGAAAGGATGAAATCTTAACAATTCGCGATGATGTGGATGGAACTAGAGCGTATTTTTCTGAGCAAAATAAGTCATTCCGAGAAAGACAATTATCATAGGGTTTCACTCGTATGTGAAATGTAAGAAAGAAAACAGACGGACCCAGGGAAAGGGAAGGAGAAGTAGAATCAGAGGAAATCAGAGAAGGAGACAGACCTCGGGAGACTCTTGACTCCGGGAAGCACACGGGGGGCTGCTGGGTGGGGAGGTGGGGGATGGGGCCGCTGGGGGAGGGGCGGGAAGGAGGCACGTGGTGGGATGAGCCCGGGGGTCGCGGCGACGGGTGAATTACCGAACTCTACACCGGAAACTAATGATACACTATGTATTAGCTAAACTGAATTAAAAACAATACTGAGCACAGCTGACCCTCAGGATTGGTGGGTTCCACATCGGCAAGTTCTCCTATTGGCTCAAGCTTCCCTGCAGCCCCCAAATCTGGGGCTGCCCTTTCTTCCGTTGGCCGCCGACTGGAGGCAGAAGGTCAGCGGTAGCTGCGCACCAGGTCGCCTGCCCGCCTGCCCATTCCCTCCCTCCGTCTCAACACGCGGGCACCTCATCTGTCGTGTCACGGGGGCAGGCCTGAGCCCGGTAGAATAGGGCACGTGGAGAGAAAGACCATCCCATGTGACTTTTATCACCATGTATTGTTATAATTCTTCTGTTTTATTGTTACAATTGTTGTTAATCTCTTACCACGACTCATTTGTGAATTAATTACCCTAAGGATGTACGTGGGGGAAAATCCTAGATCTATACAGGGTATGATGCTTCCCACAGTCTCGGGCCTCCCAGGGGGACCTGGGATGACGGGTCCTCCTTGAGAAGGGGGTGCTGTGCTCACGGAGCACACTGATCCCCACGGACGCGTGCAGGGGCTGACACACTGGAGTCTCTGGGGCACGCTCCCGGCGGAGGTGGGACCAGGCGACGCTCTGCCGTCCAGGTTCTGGCGCGCGCCGTAAACAAGTGTTATTCCTGCAGTCTATTTAACGTAGAGCTTTTTGAATTTTTGTGCTTATTGCTGGTGACCTTGCTGTATACAACGGCCCCTGAGGTGGAGTGAATCGGTCTTTGGTGACCCCAAGCGCAAGAAGGCCGCGACGTGCCTCACGCAGAAAGTGTATGTTAGGGAAGCCTCTTTCAGGCCTGATTATGTTTCACGGGCTGAAAGTTCAATGTTAATGAGTCCACAGTCTGTGTCCAACAAGGTGTCTTCAAAGAGAAACACCCGTAAGACAAGATCACATATTGATTGGTCAAACAAAATCTTGCTACCGGGGCTCACAGAAACCTAACCCCATGTGTCCTCCAGGAGCAATGGCCCACCGCATGCTAATCTGTGTTCTCAGTGACTCTACAGGACACAGACACCGTAAATAATGAGAATCAGCTGTATCTTCTGTGCCTGGTCTCTTGGTGACAGCAGTTTCCTTCAAACCTTTGGTGAATGAGATCTTGGCTGCACATAAATTTATCTGTGACTTAAAAAAAAAAAAAAAAAAAAAAAAACCAGGACACCTGCTGGGATGCCCCCCCAGATTCCATTTTCAGTGGTGACAAGGGGCACACGCACTGACATTTGTCGTAGGCCCCGGCCCGTTGATCCTAACAAGCCACCTGAATAAAGAATGTATACTGTGTTCAGAAGACCATTGAGATATTTTCCTAGAAACAAGCAAAATCAATCCAGGGTGCCCGGAAAGTGAAGCTTAGTTCCTGGGGATGTTTCTTTCCACATGCTGTGGGTCAAGGGTGGATTCAAACCCTCTGGAAAGATCCCAGCCTCACCATGATTAATGTCACATCCCTCCAACATTGCCCCGGGCCCACAGCCGGGCCTCTCGGTCTGGTGCTTGGGACGCCAGCCCCACCTCCTGCACAAGTCAAGGATCTCCAGAGAAGGAGAACCGACAGATGAGATTTATTATAAGGTATCGGCTCACAGGATTAGGAGGCTCAAGAAGTCCCAGACAGAATCTACAGTCCATAATCTGGAGACCCAAGAGCCAGTGGTGTGGACTGCCGCCTGGGTCTGGGGTCCTCAGAGCGCGGCGCACGGTGTGAGAAGGGCCTGCCCAGCTCAAGCGCACCGGGAGGAGGAGACGACTCGTTCTCCCGCCATTTTGCTGTGTTAATGCACGTGCAGCAGGAAGGACCATCCGCTTTCCTCAGTTTACCAATCCAGACGCTGATCTCCTCTGGAAACGTCCCATAGACTCACCCAGAGAGAAGGTCTGACCGGATACTGGGGCTCCTGGGTCAAGTGGACGGAAAAGCTCCAGCAAGACCAAAGGCAGCAGCAGGAGGCCGGCCCCGGCCGTGTGCGCCCGTCTCCGCTGGGCACCGACCCTGCTCTGGGCTCCCCGGCCTCCTCACGACGTTAGAAGCTGCAGCGGCCGCAACCCAGCCCCAGGCCTTGCCTGAGCTTCCCTCCGTCTCGTCGGCGGCGCAGACCCTCTTCTGCCCCTTCCCTCCCCGAGTCAGGGCGCGACAGCAGCAGCGCCAGCCGGGGGTCCGGGGGGTCCGGGGGGTCCGGCTGAGGAGAGCACTTCACCCCCTTCCAGTGCTTCTGTAAGGAGAAGCGCCCTGTGCCAAGAGCTCGGCTGAAGCTGCCTAAGCCCCCGACCGTGCTGCGAGCCCCAGCTTACCGTCAGGTGTGTTCACGGACGTTCTCATCCCACGAGTTGACCGACCGGGCTCGGGCTAGCCCAGCGGGACCGGGAGCCGCGTCGTGCCGCAGACCGGGAGGAGGGGACCCTGGCGCAGCTCCCCCAGGAAGGCCCACTACTGCCAGTCCGAGTCCTCACCGTGACTGGTTTTCTTCCAAACTCCTTCTTAGGTGTACCTGCTTCCTGTTAAAACGAAGTCATTGCCGCGGCCAGATCCGGGGTCCCCCGGTGAGGACGTTCAGTATGGCCGCGGTCTTTTCCTCGGGGCCAAGGTTCCGAGGTGCCCGCGCGCCACTGTCCACAGGTGGGCAGTGCATACGGTGATGACAGCTGGAGAGCGGGCGGCCGAGCTGACGGAGGGGACGCTTTGAATCATTCAGCAGCGTTACAAAGGGAAGGGCTCGCCACAAGCAGTGCGCTGTATTTGAGTTCAGGGAATCAATTGATCTTTAAAAGACAGAGTTTAGCTAATACGCCGGCATTAGCCAGAGCAAGGCAAGGGAGCAGAGAGGTCAGGGCACCTCGGTCCTCGGAGCCCAGCATCCAGCATGAGGACTTTCAGCTGCGCTACGTTGAGAGCAATAGCATGGTGGGAAAGCAAAACCAGAGAACCACACTATCACCCACGATCTGTTCTCCCCACCCCAAAGCGTTGCTTAATTGTCCTTCAGCCAAGGAACCCAAGGGTGTCTGACCCCCACCCAGGGCAGGCCCCGGGGACAGGTGGGTTAGCCAAGGCTGGCCTGGCCCCCTGGGAAGAGCCGAGAGCGGGAGGAGGCTACAGTGCGCGGAGTGGCAGGAACAGCCCCACGGCAGGGACAGCCACGTGCCCCCCTCCCTCAGCCCAGGGGAGGAGAGTCACACCATCAGATATGGGATGGGCAGGGGGACTGGGCAGTGCCCAGCTCTTCCCCTACGGCGACAGGCCCTGGTGACAGTGTGCAAAGGAAAAAGTCTGGCCGTGTAAGGTGAACTTGCCTAAGGGTCTAGCTCTTCACACAGCTTTTCGTGTAGATCCCCTGTCTATTAGTCACCACCTTATCTCCATGACAAAGCTTTATTTTCGTGTTATACTCCCACTATTTTGAGGAAAAAGGCAGTTACAGTTCATAAATCCCTGCATTTATCTATGACTGGATGGAATCCAGAGACATAAACTTTTCTCTCTTTTTTTAAGATTTTGTTCATTCATTTGACACAGAGAGAGAGAGCACAAGAGGCAGAGCCACAGGCAGAGAGAGAGGGGAAGCAGGCTTCTGGCTGAGCAGGGAGCCCGATGCGGGGCTCGATCCTAGGACCCGGGGATCATGCCCTGAGCCGAAGGCAGAGGCTTAATGACTGAGCGACCCAGCTGCCCCAAATTTATCTTTTTTCAATTGTCCCCACACCTCCTTCAGAGCTTTCTGCCCCCCAACACATGCACGCATCCACTTCCCTGCACGTGTGCACGCACAGACGCACAAACACACATGCTCGCGTGCACACTCACAGGCACGCACACGTGTGTGCACATGCCCCGGACACACACACACACCCCACACACCCTTGCCGGTGTCCTATGGAGAGAACAGAGCAGAACACAAGGAGGAAAAAGAAGTCAGTCGGTCTCTAAACACAGACGTTCTCCTCGCTGGGCTGTCGCCTGTGACTCTTTCTTTCTAAATGCGAAGCAGACTCGTCCTCTTGAAAGGCAGGTCCTTCTTGGTCTTTAAGGTAGGCTTTTTCTATAAAAGGCTGTGGTGGTGTTCTTTACAATGGCCACATCCCAGACCCTGAGTCTAGAACAGAGTGAGGAACACTGAATCTGGAAGAACCTCGCCTGGCCAGTGAATCATACCCAACAGATTAGAGAAGAACCGACAGGGTCTAGACCGCCGCACCCCTGCGCTCCATTTCCCTCCTCGCAAGCTGGGTGGGATGGAGCCACGATCAGCCTGCTTCCATGTGAGGCCCTGGGAAGGGGCCGTGTGCACTGGCCGCTCGGGGCATGGGGCCGCCTGCGGCAGGAGAGGCCCTTTCGCGTGTGGTTTGCAGCCGAAGAGAGGCTGGGCCTTCTGTCTGCGGGGAAGGCGAGCCCTGGGAGTCTCCCGCCCTCAGAGGAATGCCCACAGAGCTGAGAACAGTCAGGACCAGAGAGAGGCCTCCTCTGGAGGTGGGCACCGGGCAATGTCGGCTGGGGACCTGAAGGTCATCGGGGAAAAGGCTTGCGAGGGTGACCACAGACTCGAGGTGTCACGCTCAGCGCAGCTGCCATGAAGGCCCCTCCCACGGGACAGGACGCCGACCCAGCCCTGAGGAGGAGGAAGACAGAGGAGACTGGGGTATGGCTGAGAAATCACTCGTGCAATTGAATTTACCTATAAAATAAAAATTGGGCAATTTCCCACGCAATTTCCCACGCACCAAGCAGACTCTGAGTCAGCCAATGACAGATATGGTCCCAGTTGCCACAGGGTGGACCCTCTCGTGAGGCAGCCGGCCCTGGCGGCCTCTATCCCAACACCCCTCCTCCCGCCTCCCCAGGCTCAGAGAGGAGCCCGCCTGCCGCTCTAGCTTCTCGGCATCTCCAGAAGCAAATAAAGCACAAGTAGCATCTGAGAGGAATGGAAGTAGCCAGATGGGGGTTGGAGAAATCCAGTGTTTGGGGCAAACAGGACAAGAAGGTGGGTGACGGGACAACTGGAACGGGCGGCCGCGCCCTCGGACGGTGGGGCAGGGAGGCCGTGCACACGGCCGTGGCTGGAATTTCTGTCGTGGAATCATCGTGACAAGAAAGAGAACAGAACACACCAGATTTTACCAGACATGGTGAGGCTAAGTCTGTGTGACAGTCGTGTGTGTCCCGCGCGTGTGCAGTTCCTGGGTGTGGTCTGCGTCCAGGATCTGCGGTCACTGACGTCACGGCCTCTTTGAAATGAGGCAGAGACGAGATCGCTGTGACCGCAGACAGAGCCCCACCCCCTGGCAACTTGGATCGGTCTACACTGTGTAACAACCTACCCCATGGCCTAAGGGGCCCAGACAAGGACTGTGTCACCAGGTTTGATTGTGGTGTGGCTCGTGAACATTTGGGGCTCAGCTGGGTGACTCTTCTGTCCCCCTGGTGTGGACCGTCTGCATACGCAGCAAGAGGATGGCTGGTCTGGAGCTCTCAGGACGGCACCTCCCATGTTTGGTTCTGGCTGCTCACCTGGGCTCAGACAGGACTCCTGGCCCAACTACCACCAGAAGCCTCGGGAGAGTCAGATTTCTGGCTGCTGGGGACCATGGGTGGCAGCAGCCGGTGGCCTTTTATGACCCCACCTCAGAAGTCACGTAACACCCTCCTTACCAGATTTGAGGGGCAGGTTGTCCATGGACCCCTCCTTTCCAGGGAGGTACGTCCAGGAAGGTGTGGCTGTGCTTTCGACCTGCCACATGTGGCCAGCCACTGTGTGACTTCCCAGGGTCCATGGCTCCTGGTGAACCTGGACATTCTCCTGAGAGCCCCGCCTAAGTCACAGAGCGGTCACTTAGCAGACAGCAATGTTCACTTTTCAATTCAGAATTTTCCCTTGCAGATTCAGAGCAACAGCGACTTGAATTATTTTCAGTGGCGAGAAAAGCCTCCTAAGAATGGATAAAGACATCCTCTGGTTTTCATGAGTTCACAGCAGGCACGTGTCCTGCACTCTGCATCTCAGGCCACTGAGTAGACCCTTGCAGAGGAGGGACACTGTTAGCAGCCCTGACCACTGCATCCTGGGGACAGCAGGTCTCCCATCCCAGAAGGCCCAGGGCCTGGCCTCTGGGATGCTGGAAGTGCTACTCTGCTTCCCATTTGTAAAGCAATACATAATCCTCAAAAATTTAGGAGGCATTGGCTCTGTGGGTTGTTTGGTGATTTCCTGGCTCTTAACCATGAAATGATTAGGAAGACTAGACTGCTGGACGCTTGGGCAAACAACCACTCCAATGTCCATTTTAGTCAGAAACTAGAAAAGAAGGTACAAAACCATGAAGCCTTCTCTGAGCAAATTCTATTTTGTTTGGTTTTACATTTTTAAAACAATAGAGGGCAGGAGTTTCAAACTGATTCCAAAAGCCTCCTTATATATGTTCCCCGAATGTAGCAGCATTCCCAGTGCTCACACACTTTGCCAGGACTTTCAAGAGCAGTTTGCAGTGGGTTCCCATGGTCACTTGTAACACTAGGATGCAACATTTTGTAGGGTTGTGCAGATTGTAGCAACAGTGGCTCAAAAACTACCTCTCCTTGTTCTGGATTCACACCACATTTTGGTTTTTGGCCCAGAATTAGAAAAGTGGTCTTAGCTGATTTAACCCATCTCCATAGATAGATGATAGATAGATAATAGATAGTGGATAGATCGATGGATAGACGGTGGATGGATGGATGGACGGATAGACAGATAAACAATGAGCAGAGCTGAGATCCTGCACAGTGGGACTCTCAACGTGATGGATACGGGTTTGCACTGTTGGGTGAAGCGGTCGTCATAATGAATTTAATAGTACATTAACGTGTGCTGAATGCATATTATGTGCCCGGCTCTGTGTCCCGTCTGAGCTGCCTCCATACCACATTATGGGGGACACAGTTTTCCTCCCCCACTTTATAGGGGAGGAGATTGTGATACAGGGGCTTGGGGAACCCTCTCTAGACCAGAGTCTGGTACAGCTGGTTCTCCCGAGTGAGCCCCCAGTTCTGGAGCACTGGCACCCTTCAGCTGCAAAGACTCTGTCCCCTCAAAGGGGATGATGAGGGCATAGTAGGCACTAGGGGCAGCGATTCTTTGTTGGGGTGTCCCTCTGTGTCCTGGAGCATGGCTAGCAGCACCCTATCTTCTCACCAGGGGCACTCTCTCCAGTTCTGACAACCTCAGAAATCCCTAGACTGTGCTTGATCACCCCTGGGTGCAAAACTGCCCCCCCCCATTGCTCTAAATCACCAAACTGCCTTTATTAAGTATGTGATTGAAACTGTGTACTTCCCCAAATTCAACATTTATAAATGTGGGGACCCAAGCCATCCTCTTCCAAACTCTCCCAAAGGAGAAAACGTCCACCTACAATAGGCCTGGACCTGGCCTGCCTGACCACAACATGAGGATCAGGTCATCTGCCTGCACCCTGGCTGAGTGTTCCATCAGCGTGTCCTGGAGGCTGGGCTGAGACTGGGTATGGGGGCCGTGTGCGGGGCCAGGGGCTCGGGATGGTCCCAGGTGGCCTGGGTGGCCCGCTGCCTGGCTCAGCTCTCCAGGGAGGGAGCCCTGCCCGTGGATGGCCGAGGACACTTTACAACACTGAGTTGCCGGCTGTCACAGTACCAACTATCTGGAAATTTAGATACTGGAGTATCTAATAGGGCACCATCAATCTTTTATAGCGAGAGAATACATAAATTATAAACAAATATGTCCTTTGGTCTCGTGAAACAGCATGGTGATCAAAGAGGCACAATAGAAACGTATTTGCTTCTGCAGCCGCGTATTCCCCAGCTCTGCCTGTGCTGACGGCCGGCCGGGGAGCCGTCAGCTTTCTTCCATCTGTCACACTACACTTCCCTCCTGTTGTTTTAAGTAATCAATATGGGGCTGAAATCACCTACTGCTACCTCTACTACCTCCTATTTTGTCCACTCATAAATTATGGATCGGCGCACAACATCAAGTCTACAATTTCGATTGCATTTGCTAATCATTGATCAATAATTCAGGAGCCGCTCCTTCTTCAAGGCCCCTGCCTTCCTGCAGCATATGGCACTGGGCTGACAGGGAGCAGAAGTCCCTTATCACAAAGAGCAGCCGCGAAAACAACTTGTGTAAAGTTGTTTCCTCTCCTTCCCGTGCCTATCGGACGAGGCTGACTTGCGTGGGGCGCGCCCCTCTCGGCGGCAGGGGCGCGAGCCGCAGTGCATGCTGGGTACGGGTGCTCAGGATGCTCGGCGGCAGAGCAGGACTCCGTTCTGCGTGGGGAGGGCTCCCTGCTCCTGTGGGGTCGCTGAATGGGGTCTTGTCGGGGAGGGACCGTCCCTACTGGAACCAGGGTCTGGATGTATTTGCAGCTGGGACACGACCCTGCCTCCCAAGCCCGCACACCCGCACGATGCAAATCTGAACATTATACCCTGGCTGCAACCGTGGGCAGGATGACTTTGAAACCCTGAGCTATTTTAAGATGTGCTCTTACTGTTGCTGTTTTTATTTTTATTTTTTAAAGATCCGTTTCCATCCAGTTTTGTATGCTAGTGTTTGTGTCCTTTCCTTAAGATGATAAAACGAAGAATACCCATCCTTTCAGAAATCATCTCGGTATTTATCTTAGGTCATTTTCAAAGGAAAGATCCTTTTATTGGGACCTCCGAAGGCTCTCTGGTTGGAAACACAGCAGAAAAAGGGCTGCTGGTTGTTGAGAAGCTGGAGGCCTGCTGTGTATGGGAGAGGCCATCCGGGGTCTGCAACCAGGCATGGAATGACTTTCTGGGGACCCTTCCCCACAAAAGGCCATGGTAGGGGGTTCTGGGGGTGCTGGAGTCCAGGCACACCTCCCACTGGGGGAGGAAAGGGCATGAGGGGGGACCTGAGCCTCCCAGAGCAGCCAGCCCTGCTCCTCCCCCGGAGCCAAGGGCAGGTGCTCCTGGCGCATTGTTGCCAGCCCAGTGGGGAACAGCCACCAGGAGTCCTCTGTGGCTTCAAAACACTGTGA
The DNA here is from genome assembly GCF_022355385.1 of Mustela nigripes. NCBI lineage: Eukaryota > Metazoa > Chordata > Mammalia > Carnivora > Mustelidae > Mustela > Mustela nigripes. The sequence continues at coordinate 1,515,202 of NC_081568.1, forward strand.
AATAAGAAACAGCAGGAAGGGCAGAGAGGAGAGAGGAAGGGAAAGGTTTCAAATAGTCTGGCCAGACGCAGACAGGAGAAAAGCAGTGGGTGATGGAGACACACAGGAATACTCTTTAAATAGGAAAGAGAAAAGGGTGAGACAGCAAATTGCCTTAACAATCTCAGCAAGAAGGAAAGAAATTGGAAGGGGCAGGAGAGCCCAGAACAGGAAAGGAGGGGACCACTGAGGCACCCACCTTCCCAGTGCCCTGGGGCCTGGCACCCATGGCTGCTGCTCTGGCACCAAGTGTGCACAGCTGGCCTATAGCTAGAGATAGAGACCCAGAGGCCTGGTGGCAATGGTGCTGGCCAGTGTGGGCCAAAGCAAACCCTGTGGAAATGCAGCAGCTGAAGAAAACCTCTCTCACTGTGGCAGATCTGGCTCCCTCCTCTGCATGACTTGTGAAGAAAAGGCTGGGGTCCTGGGGGCACCCTGAGAGTTGGAAATGGTGCCCCATGGGCAGTGGTACAGGAGGGGAGATAAGGGTACCTACACCCACCCAAGAACTTCCCTCCGTCCCTGGTCCCAAACCCTTGGTGGCCAGGGGCTGCTAACCACCATGTGGAGGTGGCTGACTGGGAATGGAATGGCGATGGGGTTCCCTCCTGAGATTCAGAACTCAGGTCCCTGAACTCCTGCAGAGGGACCTGGTTCCTCAGGGTCACTTGCCCACAAAGGGTGGGCAGTGATGTGACCACGTCTCATATGACCACATTTCCTATCTCGTGTGAATCTTGTCTTTACCCTTCTAGAAGGTGAGGTCATCCACAAACTCCCCCTGTGGGTACAGAACCGGGGTGGTTGTGCGTATGCTGTGCTGAGCCCCTCCAAGGAACCACTCTGAGCACACACTCGCACTTGCCAGGGGAACACACACCTGCTGAGGGTCTCGGCCCTTCACCCTGGACTCAAGGTCTAGACCCAGGAGCTAATCTTACTTCGATGTGGACAAAGATAAACCAAGGTCCCTTCTGATTTTCTGTGTCAAAACTGAGGTTGTGACCATCTCTGAGTCAAACAAGGTCAACCCAGAGTGGGGCCCCCTCCACAGCTTCATGTCTGTCCCGCCCATCCCCCCGCTGCCTGCCTCACGTGTGTCTCATCAGCCTCCTCCACAGCTTCATGTCTGTCCCGTCCATCCCCCCAGCGCTTCCTGGTTGACCCATCAGTCCCCACCACTAACATCCGTCATGTGTGCCACAGTAGTCCTGAAGACACTGTGAGTCCTGCTAATAGTACGCACCGTCACGCTTTCCCTTTCCTCCGACTCTATCATCCTCATCCGTCTACCTGTCCATCCATCTTACCTTTCTCTATGATCTGCCGTCTGTCTGTCCGTCTGTCTGTTTGTCTATCATATCTTCTTTCCATCTATCATAATTCTTTCCATTGTCCAACAATGTTTCTCACTCAATATATAAGTAATTCAAAGTTTTCCAATTAACCGGCTGTGGGGGCACTACTGTTACCCCAACCCTTTTAAAGTCTCCCTTCCTTTCTGCGATGGAATCTGCTCGTGCATGACTCAGTCTGTGTCCTCTTTTGGGGCAAAACATTAGGTGTTTGCTAGGCTCTGAGAAGAATGCTAGTGGGGTCTGTTCCCATCCAGCCAGGACAAAAATGATCTCCCAGCTCCACTCTGCTTACCTAGGGAGCCTGTCATGCACTTGACCAGCCTCCCAAAGTCTGACTGGCGGATGCGATAATAGGAAGTAATGGTTCCCAGTAAATGGAGCCACGTTTTCCTTTCCACTTGTGCATCTCAAAGAAGCTCAGGAAATCGCCAGGACACGAGCTGAGCTGTTATCTGGATGCACACTGCATGTTGAGGCCTCAGAGCCGTTGCTGCTGCACAAACCTCTTTTGTCTTCCCAACCATCACCTTCCACATCCCAGCCCAAGGCCACCCACTTGCCAAAGCCTTCTGAGGCTCCCAGTGTCTCGCCTGCTGTCCCCAGAAGCCTCTTCCCTCCCGCTGCCGGTCACACTTTGCCTTGAGGCTCAGGCTGTGTGTGCTCCAGGTCTGGGTGCATGACGGTGGGAACGGGCAGTGCTACGTTCAGAGTTGCGCCCAGGGGTCTCTGGGCAGTGCCTCCCCTAGTCTGCAAGCACCATGGCTGGATTCAACCAGCCCATCAGTTACACAAAGGCCACGTGTGGATGGGGACATGCCCCCTTTGCCCAGAGAGAAGATCTGGCCCTTCCCTTGCCCCCATGCACCTGGGGCTTACTTGAGCTGACCGGGACGGGCCCTAGGCATGTGGAACTTTGGCCTGAACATTTCTTTTTCTTCTCAAAACCTATGTGTTTTCTCTTTATTTTATTGAAACTTCTGGGCTATCCCCTCAATTTCTTGTGTGTGTGTGTGTGTGTGTGTCTGTGTGTGTGTGTGTGTGTGTGTGTGTGTGTGTGTGTCCCACCATGCACACATGCATACGATGAAGCAACCCTGAGTGGAGAAGAAAGAAAATGCCCTCTAGCCAACCCTAGCTGTCTCCCAAGCCCTGGATTTATTCCTGTTTTCAGCCAAACGCTTTCAAGATGTTTTCCTAGGGGCCTGTTGGCTTGGCTATGGGCCCCCAGGCCCCGGGGAGGGTGGTAGCCTAGGGTTTCAGGAGGTCTGAACCAAGTGTTTGGTAAGTTCCGATGGAGTGGAACTAAATGGCTTTTCTCAGCCCAATTTAAAATGATCGGTTTGGCTCCCCCGTGCTCAAGGCCTTTCCGTTGCACCGTGGGCTTTATGACAACAAAAAAGCAGTTGTGGGTCCCTCTGTGTCAACCTTCCAGATGTTTTCTCAGAGAAGAAAGACTTATTTATAAGGTACCTTCTACTTCTTGTTCTCTTCAAAATTCAGCTCAAGAAACACTGGGGAAAATGGGAGGAGGGATGGTTTTCATTATGTCCCGCTTCCTTGCTCTGCTTTCTGAAATCTACACCACGGCGGGCACAACCACGTCTGGCCATCCACTCACCCCCTTAACCCAAGGACCCGAGCAGAGCAGCTCCCAAACCCTGAGCTCTGAGCTGGCTGGTGCTTGGAGATCGTCACTGGACAATAGCTCCCACCTTGAGGAGCAACCCACCAGGGCCGCTGTGGCGAGGCAGCCGTGTGGGGCGTGCAGAGAGTAGAGCTGTGTGGGGGCTGGCAGAGAGTAGAGCTGGCCGAGCTGGCCGAGCTGCCTGAGCCCATGGAGGGGACATGACGGGAGGTAGGGAGGTTGCTGCTGAGGTAGCCGTCCTCCCAGGACAGGAGGGGAGGGATCCGGAGGCCCACTATCCCCACACAGGAGGGACTTCCCAAGGACACGATGAGGCCGTGTCTCCTCCTGCACCAGAACCTCGGGCAGTGTCTGGCCAGCATTCCAGGGGATGGTCCACACAGCTGTGCAGAACGTTGCTGTCTATGTAGAAATGTAAAATTTCTCCCAAGAGCTCCTTTGATATGCTTCAAATACTTGATTCATTGACCTTCCCGGGTGTGGAATTAATTGTACACCCTAGAAAGTAACAAGTCAAGTTCAAATCCTTCTTAGTTACACGTCCTGTCTCCACATACCCATTATTTATGTCAGGGGGAACGGCTGCGCACACCTTCTAATCTGTAAGTGTGAGGTAATTGATGGGACTAGGGGGGTGATTATTTTCTGTCCTGCCCCTGGCCGCCTGGCTCAGTCACTGTGTAACCTAGTCCTGTGCTGGCTGAGACCAGAGCCACCAGCCACACAGGCCGCTGGCATGATCGAGAAACTGAACTTGACATTTTAATTAATTTATTCTTAGATGTATATATAACTCACACATTGTATTTAGAATTTAAGGGTGAAGTGGTGTAAACTATTTTCCCATTAAACACAACTTGGTCTTTGGCTAGGACTAAACATTTCAGCTGAACTGACGGAAGTTTAGTGCCCAATTTGAGATATGATGCAAATGTAATCTAATTACGGAGTTTGAAGGCTCGGTTCAATACAAATGAGTGCAGGGCTTTTAATTTCACCTTATTCTCTTTCCTGCTCTTAAAAATGGACACGGCACAGCCCATAGCCATCTCTGTGGTTCCCATCACATTTCAAACCGGGCAGTTCTGATCTAGAAGGAGGCATCCGGGTCTGAAGATAATCAACGTATGAACTTAAACCAAGTGGGCACTGGCGGGGCCCCCCGGGCGTTCTGCCACAGAATTGTCCCACCTCACTCTTGTCTTACTAGAGACGGTCAGCCATGAAACACGGGGTCATAGGCTCCTAAAACATCTCGGGCGGGTTGAGCAAAATGCATGGTCTTTCGTTCTTTCCCTGATGTTCTTCTGTCCACTAGTCAGTGAGAGCTGTGAGAGGCAGAGCCCTCCCAGAGGTGCCAGAGGAGACGTGAGCAGCGGGACTGCCCAGAAGAGCCCCGTCACGGGTGCTCAGTAGTGGCCTGCTGGGCCCAGCACACATGCCTGGATTATCCAACAGCTAAAGTTGTTCTGACCTCATTTGCCCTAGATCACGTAACAACCATATTCTAACAGGGTTTGACGGCAAAGCTATCAGAAATTGATCAATAAAGCAGAATGTATAATCAGTGGCCTCAGAAAATTCAGTAAGAAATCTAAAGCATCTTTAACATTTGCTTCTCATTTCATATGCCATGATACCCTCTGAAGGTTTTTGAATAGAATATACTAAAACTTAGATATCCTTTATTCATCATTCTAGCATAAAGTAATGGAAACAATGGTTTCTGTAGATACACATATTTCTAGAAAACCATTTGGTTTTACTTACATTTTTCACAAAGTTGTAGCCAGCGATCTCTGTGTATTTCTGAAGGCTCCTGTCAGTTCCATCTCGGGGCAAACAGCCTTACACTGTCCCATGCTTGTCAAAACTCCCCCAGGGCCCAGGCATATTAATCAAAAGTATAATCAAAAGATTGGTGTTTTTAGAAGAACTAGTGTTTCCATGTACTGGTCTGCTGTATTAAAACAAACGGACAGACAGACATATTGAGATACAATCCACATACCACAAGATTCATCCCCTTTAAAGTGCGGGATTCGGGGCACCTGAGTGACTCAGTGGGTTAAGCATTGGCCTGGGCTCAGCTCATGATCCCAGGGTTCTGGAATTGAACTCTGGCATCAGATCCCTGCTCAGTGGGGAGTCTGCTTCTCCCTCTGTTGCCCCCCGCCCCGGCTCATGTTCTCTCTCTGACAAATAAATGAATAAATAAAACATTTAAAAAATAAAATAAACTGTGGGGTTCAGTGGTTTTAGTCTATTCACAGAGTTGTGCTGCCATTGCTACTGTCTATTTTAGAACATTCTGGCACCCCAAAAAGAAATTCTGCTTTGATGTTTATTTTTAGAGACAGAAATGAAGGAGTTAGCATGAGATGAGTCTTCGGGTTACAATGCCAAGGCAACAGACAGATACGGTTCAAGCACCAGATGGAGCTTTGAGTGTTTTAGTCTGTGTGGTCCTAAGAAAATGCTATGGACCGGGAGGCAGACATGACAGACTTATACTTGCTTACAGTTCTAGAGACTGGAAGTCCACGTTCAGGGTGCAGGTATGGTCAGTCCGATGAGAGCCCTCTTCTTGGCTTGCAGATGCCCCCTTCTCACTGTGTCCCCCCCCCTAAGTGGTAGACAGATGCAAAGAATTTCGTAGTGTCTGTCTCATAAGGGCATGAACCCCACCCTCCTGAACTCACATGACCCTCATCACCTCCCAAACATCCCATCTCCAAACTCCAACCACATTGGAGTTTAGGGATCCAACATATGAGTTCCGAGGCCACACATTGGGTCCATAAGAGACAGGTACAAATAATTATGACAAAATTGTGTTGGGAAGCATGCCATTTCCCTACCCAAGCCACAGGATGTTTTAAAAATAGATATAAATTTCAAAAACTGCTCTGATTCATCCCGGAGAGTAGTCAGGGCTTTGTTTGGGCCAACAACAGAACGTAAAGCTTAATAGTATAAGTGATAGCTGTGCTGTTGAGTTGAGAGCACCCTGGTTGAAGGCATTGGTGTGATGATGCTGAAGGCAAATGGGAACAATAAAGCAGGACATCTACGTTTTATCAGAACACATGTGGGTTCTTTGCCTCTGAATCCTGCGGTGCAAACATGCTTTAGAGGCCCTTGGGGAACACGGCATGATTCTAAAATGCACATTTGCTGCTAAGAACCAACAAAGTCACTGCATCACCCCAGCAACAACAAGCAGGTCACGGGCATGTTTCATGGTCAAGAAACTAAATAAAACTAAAACAAGAAGTCTCAGAAGCAAAGCAGTAAGTATTGTCTCCTGATTGTAATGGTTCATCTGATGTTCCTGATAAGGTCTGCAGCAGACCCTTTGGGAGGGCCTTCCCAGAACACCGTGATTCCCCATCCATGTGTGAGTGTATGCCACACACAATGCCCGTGTATCCTTGTCCTTGGTCACAGGGATCAGACAGAAAGAAGGACCATCCTGAGCAGAGTGGGCAGATCTGATTTGTTCCGTGCAAACTACAGTTGGGATTCAGCAACGAGAGAGGATGCTGTGCCCCCCTCCCCAGCCTTCCTCCATACACCTCCTAAGCAGGTCAGAGCACCTGAGATCTCTTGCCCAACACAGAGCTTTCCCTCAAGTTTATGGGGTTGCTTGGTAGCCCTGCCTGTGTCTGCTCAAGTGTGAGATGATCGTTCTCAGTTGTCCTTTGGGCTCTCCTCTGTTCTCATGCCATTTTCCCCACATATTCCCTCTCAAGTGACGTCCCAGCAGTTCGCTTCATTCTGTATTTGTATCTGTGTTATCGTGGCCTGGCGTCTTATCCACTCCCTTGTATGTGTAATACCATCATAGGAGATAAGAAATTCAGTTCACCTAATTCTCTGTTCACCATCTAACTCGGTGCTGTGCACAATTAGGCATTTAACAAATGTCTTTTAATGACACGGATGGTCGTGTGGATGATGGCTCTGCTTAACTTCCTCCTGGGAGCTCATATACTTTGAGAGCTGGGCTTCCTGAAATCAAACCATGAAATGTAAAATCAGTTTCTTCATATCTTTGGTGAACCACAAGGTTAGTGACTTAACGAAGGGTAAGGGAATTAATGGTGTGGCGGGTAAAGTTCTGCGTTCCCCTGCTGAATGCCCACCTCTGGTTCACAAGGATTTAATTTGGCCTGTAACCATTTGCATTCTATGTGCTCCTAATTGTAAATCCAGAATAACTTAGTTCATTTGTGGGATCAATTAGTAAGAAATCACAATGTTTAAAATGGTAGACGAGCTTTTTAGATTAACATTAGTTGCCAATAAAAGAAAGCTTAATTTCACCAGTGGTGAACTTCATCATTCTTAATGAAATATACATGTCTGATCACTGTATCTCATAATCTGCCCTTGCTGCTGTGTGCAGAATGCTACATCCATCACAGTAGCATCATCACCGTATGCAGTCATAACAGGTTGGCACCCATTGGGCTTTCACTGTGAAGCATGGAGAGGGAGAGTGGGGACCCACCTTGGATTCCATAAGACCTGTCCCAAGTTCGTCCTACTTCTAGGCAGTGCCAATAGCAGGGACTTGAACTGGCTGGGAGCCAGGGCCCTGTTAAACCAGGCCTGAGCCCAGAAAGTCGGATACAGACCAGACCTTAGGGTGGCAATCCAATATCACGTCCTGAGTACGTCAGGAGAAAGTTGGGTTGAGGGCCCCAAGTTTGCTCATTTATTCATTCCTCCACCACCATCCGTCCATCTGTCCACTCATTCACAAATCCTGGCTGCATCCTTACTGTGCACCTCGTCCTGCCCAGGTCTTGGGGATTCAATCCAGCTATGAGTGAGGCTCCCATGGCTTCTTGGCTCCTGGAACTCATCATTAGGGGAAGGGACCCAGGTCCCAGACTGCAGAGGGCAAGAAGGCTCCAGGCTCCACTTCCTGTGAACCCCAGGCGCCTGATGTCCAGAGAGAGGGGGACACAGCAAAGCAGATCCTCCATGCCACCTGGCCAAACTACCAGCCCAGAACACACTGGGAGAAAGCTGATACACTTCTTAAAATCTGTTGTTATGTCTTTGTCATTTTTCACCTTCTCCCTTTGAGAGCCAGCACTTTGGCCGCGGCACACCCCGGAGAACGTACAAGCAACGCTGAACACCTGCGCCGCTGACCCTGCGTTTGTGTGGTGTCTCCTGACGGCCCGGCCGCCTCACTCATCACACCGCGATGGAGGGTTCTGCCAGCGACACCACCACAGCGACGCGGACCAGAGGCCACGTGCCCTCACCACGGCACGGCTGCTTCTCCGACTGCAGGTGGGGTGGGGGCTCTGGGGATACCCTCTGTCTACACCCCTGCCCCCTGTGCAGGAGAGCTGGGGAAGCAAGCAGGCAAGTCAGGACTCCGCCGTCCCAGTGTCCTGGGCAGGAGACCCGGTTTTGAGCACCCCTGAGCTGCCCACCTCTGTTCACTGTACTCCTCTGACCAAGGGTCTCTTCGTGGGGGCACCCATGAGGAGGGCCACTCCCACTGCCCCGAGCAGGTGAGGCGATGTTTCCTGAGTCAAGGGTCTAGCACAGTGACTGGTATGGGGTGGGCACCAAGGTCATTTCTCATGTCCTTTCAAGGCATGCACCCCCCTCCTTCATTCTACGGGGAGAAAAGCCTTTTTTAAAGCTTTGCTTTAAATCAGGACTAAACCAGTCTTTGGGATCAATACGGTTAAATGTGGCACTAATTCTTTCCCTCTTGCTACTATGCCGACGAGTTAGGGCATTCCATTCAGAAGGGGAGGGAGCCCACGGAGAGTCCCCCCGGTTCCACAAAAGGTCAAGATCAACCCTTCAATAAAGTCTGTCCGTTGTTCTCCGCGGAGTTTCCTCCAAGGGCAGCTTTGATTTTCCTGGATCAACCTCAGGATGAAGAATAGAGTTGAACCTCCCCAAACGACAAGCTGTAGATCTGCTACGCAGTGGAGAAGAAGAATCAAAATGTCAGTCTCTAATTAAAACTCATAAAGGAAAAATTAAAACGCATTCTTTAATGATGCCATTTATTGTCATGGATACTAAGGGGGAAATCAGACTAATGAAAATGCATCGAGAAAACTTCACACTTTGGAGATCGTGGCTCGTGGAGCGTTTCCACTCTGGATTCCAAGAGACCCTTTATTCTCAATACATGCCTCAGTGATCTGCACTGAAACAGGGAACAAATGGCCCAGAATTTATCTTTTGAATTAAATATGTAGAACATTTTAGAAAATTCAGAGACAGCAACAGAGAAGTGTGAGGAGCCGTGCAAACAAAACCCATGATGTTTCCATGTTTTGGATTGTTTTTAGGAGTAAAGACTTTCAGAGATGGACTGGGGTAGGACTGGGGACAGGCTGAGGGAGCACAGTGGTCATTGCGAGCCTTCGATTCAAGCAGAACCTTGGACACACGCTTTAAATCCTCCCGTTTACCCAAATGAAAGTGCCTCGCACGATTTCCCGAAGAATTAACTTAATTGGTTTTGGTGTAAGGTTGGTGTCCTTCCTGCTGGAAACTTTCCCAGGTCTTTCTGGGCGTCGGTGGCCACCAGACTCCCCGGTCACCCTGTTAGCGCAGACTTTAATTAGCTCTGGCGTCCTCTTCATAATGATAGATGCGGAGATGATAAATAGAAATGCAAATGGCGGTGAAGTGCCTCAGCCATCAGAGCCGAGGATCATTAATACCTTCCCGCTGCCCAATCCATCACTGTCAGGAGGACGCCGGCGTGCAGTGGGGCACATGGCTGCCGGCCAGGATGCCTCCCCGAGCACCGGCAGGCCGGACTTGGTAGGGTTTTCCTCCCCATATGCTTTTATTAATCTTTTGCTGAATATTTGTTTGGCAACCAGAGTTCCAATATATTTCCAGCTGAGATGATAACTATTTTGGGTCAATAAGCAAATAGCTAAATTAGAGCGAAATAAATACCAATAAGAAATTATTCTGCCAACGTCGAGATCCAAAGGAAAGTCGGCATAATGAATACATCTGACCTGCTTTAGAGCTAAACAAGCTACTTTGAAGGCGTCTATAAGCCAACTTTGAGAAGAAAATCTTGATCTGTGGCCTCAGTTTAAGTGATGTTAGGTGGTTTTCCCCCAATATCTGGAAGCACAAAGTGCTCTCATGCCGACACCTGCAGAGTTGTTCCCTCCTGGAAACGGGTGGCTTCGGGATAAGACATCATCTCCGACAGAACACCGCTCCAGCGCCCACCGCGGGCCGCCCAGGCCCCTCTCAGGACCGCCGAGAGTCACCCCTTTGTTACTTCCGTGGAGCTGCCGTCAAACAGTGAGTCGAGGAAGGGGAGAGGGTCCAAGAGAGTCTCCGCATGGAAGCCACAGTAAGGACTGCTCCCTGCGCGGCGCCCCACAGGCTCCCGACCTCTCCCGCCTCAGGCTGACCTCACTTGTCTTCTCCCTCTCTTCACCCCGCCCGGCCCCTCCGTGCTGACCCCCTACTTCCACTTGGCCGGAACATGGGGCGTCCACAGAAGGAGGCTCAAGGGCTTCGTGGCCAATGTCTTGAATGTTCACACGATGCGGACACCACGTTACCTACAGGTCTGCGTCCGTCACGAGCCAAAGCAACGTGTGTAGATCACGTTGT